>NC_086292.1:48875399-49152424 GCF_963924245.1 Chroicocephalus ridibundus
GAGTGTTGTCGTTAATGGCATAGACCTGCTGGAGAACGTGCCGCCCCGGACAGAGAACGAGGTAGGGCAGCGCAGCCCCGGGGATGGGGGGGGGACGGTCACTGGCCAGGGGGGGAACATTTTCTGGGTGCAGCTTGGAAAGCCACCGCTCTGCAGGTCTCTGCTGGTACCCTCAGACTGAAGTGCCTGGGCACCGCCATTCCCTGGGAATTGAAGCATCCCGCTCTGTATTTAACCACAGAGAACACGAAAGGAGCAGCGTTAAGCTCCTGAATTTTTATTTTTTATTTTTTATTTGTTAAAATCCCTCTCCGGGAATAACGTATGGAGGTGCCGGGGCAACATCAGCACTTGGTCCCGGAAGGAATTTGTTTTGCTGGAGCCCAGTTTGCGGATGGCATCCATGAGGGCATCCCCGTGCTGGAGGGCGAAGTAGTAAATGGGGGAGAGGCGGGGGCTGAAGGCGGGTTGCAAAAGCGGCCGAGTTACGAGGCGGCCCCAGCGCAAGGGGTGAGTGGCCGGTGCGGTCCCTCCAGCTCCCTCCTTCCCTTCCAGCTCCTTCGGATGTTCTTCCGGCAGCAGGACGAGATCCGGCGGCTGAAGGACGAGCTCTCGCAGAAAGACATACGCATCCGACAGCTACAGCTGGAGCTGAAAAACTTACGTAACAGCCCGAAGAATAATTAACTTCCAGGGACGTTTTATAAATAAACTCTCTTTGTTTATACTCGCTCTTTAATTTTATTGTATCCACTTACACAGAATACGAGCCAGAAGTCAAGTGACCTGCCAAGAGCCCACTCGCTAACTGGAAACACGTCCTCCTAGTCTCGCCTAGCGCTAAAACCGCCGTAACCGAAAGCCACTGCATGAGAGAGGGCTGGGGGTGGGGGGGCGCCCGCCCCGGCCGTGGGCTTGGAGTAAGTAGAGGAGCAGTGTCCCCTCCGTCGGGATTCACGGGAACTGGGGGGGAGCCCAAGCGGCGGTGACCCCCCTCCCCGGGAAAGCGCGATGCTTCGTTGCTGTTAAATTTTTTTTCCTATGCAAAAATGTGAGGGCGGGTGCAGAACTGGAATGGGGCGGGGGGTCGGAAGGGCTTCATTTATAAAATCGGGCAGCCTGGGACCCTTCCCGTGGTGGGGGTGCTGCCGGGGACGGGGGCAGGAGCAGCCTGTGAGTGTCCCCAGGCTCCGGCCCGGGGAAAGGAGCTGCTCCGTGTGTGCGCACCCATGCACGCGCACCCATATCCTTCTTTAAATTAAAAAAAAAATAAAAATAAAAAGAGGCTGGGTTTCCTAACCCCAGAGGGATTTTTTTTTTCGCTCCCTCCGCCTCTGCGCAGAGGGACTTTCCCTCCTCCTTCCCGCTGGGACGCGCCAGCGCCGTGGGGAGTGGGGAGGATGCCCCCGGGATGGACCCTGCAGGTGCTGGAGCTGTGCGGGCACTCGGTGGGTTCAGCACCTCTGTACAATCATGGGGTTTTTTTTTTTGTGGATTAGGCCTGTAGCACAGGGAACAACACCAAATACTGCTAGTTTACTGATATATATATATATATATCTCTATATATGTATATTTTCACTAAATCAAGTTGCTGAACTGCCCAGCACTACCAGTGCGAGTTTCTCCTCCCCGTTAACTGCCGCTGTGCCCCGCGCCCGCCGCTTGCCCCTCTTTACGTTCCACGTGCTGTCGTTGCCTATTATTTATGTTACCATGGAATAGTGATGAAATAAAATGTTTTCAAGATACCAACACCTTGCCCGCTCCTTTCTTTCTTTCTTTCTTTGGTGAGGGGCCGGGCACAAGCACTGACCCCCCACCCGAGAGAGGGTGGTGGGACCTGAAGGGGCATTTTTGGGGTGTCCACTGAGGCGCGTTCTGCTTGCGCTGCTGCTGCTGCTCTTCCCTGGGCTGGGAGGTCCCTGCAGGGACACGCGATGCTGGCCGGAGGCTCTGCTCGGTGCCGTGGGCTGCAGGGGGAGCAGAAGCCCTGGTTGTGCAGGGAAGGAGGCGGTGGAACTGCCCTGGGCTGGGCTCCCTGCGAGGGCGCTGCGCGCCCGGCTTGGGCGAGTGGCAGGGAGGGAGATGCTCGCTGGGTGGGGGGACTGCCAAAGAGGAATCATAGAACAGTTGGGTTGAAAGGGACCTTTAAAGGTCACCAAGTCCAACCCCCCTGCAAGGACCAGGGACATCGACCTACAGGAAAGCTGGGGAGGGACTCTGGAGCAGGGAGGGGAGTGATAGGATGAAGTGGAACAGTTTTAAATGGAAAGAGGGGAGATTGAGATGAGATCTGAGGAAGAAACTCTTGGCTGTGAGGGCGGTGAGCCCCTGGCCCAGGTTGCCCAGAGAAGCTGTGGCTGCCCCATCCCTGGAGGGGTTCAAGGCCAGGTTGGACGGGGCTTGGAGCAACCTGGGCTGGTGGGAGGTGTCCCTGCCCAGGGCAGGGGGTGCCACTGGGGGCTTTACGGTCCCTTCCAGCCCAAACCACTCTGTGATCTTCAACTAGATCAGGTTGCTCAGAGCCCCGTCCAACCTGACCTTGAATGTTCCCAGGGATGACGCATCAACCACCTCTCTGGGCAACCTGGGCCAGGGGCTCACCGCCCTCAGCGTAAAGAAATTCTTCCTTATATCTAGGCTGAATCTCCCCTCTTCCAGTTTAAAACCGTTACCCCCTGTCCTATCGTTACTACAAAGTCATAGACTCACGGAAGGGTGCCGCAGCTGGGCGTGCGCGAGCAAGGGGCCAGCACGAGGGACGCCGAGACCTTCATTTTCTGGTGTCGAGGAATGTGTCATCGTTTCGGTGTCAGGACGGGACTATCCTGGGTTTAGCGTGTCTCATAATTGGAAGGAGAAAGCACCATGCAAGCACGTCTTCTCGGCCGCTTCGTGCAGCGCAGCGCTGGCTGGGCCCCGTTCGAGGTTATTTATGTCGTATGGCCTTATTCGACGGGGGTGCGCTGGGACTCATTGCACTAAATTACCTCCTGTAAGGGAAGAGCCAGCGTTTCTCCAAAGTCCCTGGAATCAATGCAAAATGAGCCCAATTACAGCTGCGGGTGGGGATGATTAATGAGCCAATTAGCATATCTGCAAACATCAGCACAAATCTCGCGGGGGGGCGGCTGCCTCTGTGGCAGGTCGGGGGGGGGGGGAAACACACACACACGCCTCGGGGTGCCAGGACGCGGCCCCGTGGGGTGGCTCAGGGTGGGCTTCTGTGTGCCCACGGGGCTGCCGAAACGCTTGGGATTCGCCCAAAATCTCCGGCCCCGGCCGTGGCCGTACGGTTTCCAGGGCAAACCCTTCGGCGGGTTTTCCGGCTGCTTCTCTCGCACCTTTCCCCCCTCCCAAACTCCCTCCCCCCAGCAACAGCTCGAGCTTTTCCCGGCCTTTCCTCCTGCACCATCTGGGCGCTATTTAAAGCAGAAAGGGCCCATTTTCGGGGCACTCGATACATCCAATTTTAGCATTGAATTCCCTGCACTGCCGCAACCTTATGACCGGACCCGGGAGCTGGGGGGGGCCCGTGCCGCCGGGTGCAATCCTGCATCGCTCCATCACCCCCACCCCGAGGGGTTTGGGCCACCTGGGAACGGCGAGACCTGCTCCCGTGCCACCCCACGTCCCTGCCCGTCGCTCCTGAGGAGTCTGTGCTGCTGTTGTGTATATTTTTTTTTTTTAATTTTTTTAGATTTGCAGTATTTTCCAGGGTCTAAACGAGACCAATGAGCCCGCGACCTCCCAGCTCTTTTTCTCCCGTCCTCGCAGACAACGTTACGGTTTCTATAAAGCCTCCCAGCTGCTCCCTGGCGCTGCAGCCTCGGCAGAGCTGACCCCTTGCTCTCCAGGACCTGCTTTTCCAGGACCCCTCCGAGAACTTTATCCAACCTCGGTAATTCGCAAACATCTCCTTTACCCGCAGCACTTCCCAAGCCGTCCCCGTCCAAACCCAGGCTGGGGTGCGGGGGGGTCTCGCCCTTCCTCTACTGCTGCTAATTGCAATCACCTCTCCATCGCAGCCGACATCTTTTAAGGATAATAGGTTTTAAGGAAAAAGGCTTAAAGATCTCAGCTCTCCATAGCAGGCAGCCCCTTCCTTCTGCAAACAGGGCCAGGGGGTGATTTCTTTCCGACTTTTGTTTTCCCCCTCCGTGTTAATGCTGTCCCTCTGTGCTCATCCTTATCAACCTGACCTACTTTCTGCTTCCTGGAGGTTTTGCTTTGTTTGAGGCTCGGCCTCCTCGTACGCTTCCCTCGCTGCAGGATTATCATCAATTCTCCGTTTTTTTTGCGAGCGCCTACTGGAAAAGATTTCTGGCGATAAAAAAAAAAAATAAAATGAAAAAAAACCCAAACAAAAACCAAACCGCCACCACCCTCTGAATTTATAGATGGAGATGCAAGATCTGGTTTTCTTTGAAATCAAAAATTAAGCCAACGCAGGGGAGAAGCCACGATGGGGTTTATCTTAGTTAAAGGGGGGTTTCCCGCCGGTTTGCTGAGGATGGTGCTGGTTCCTCCTTTTTCTGACATCCTTAAAAACCAAGGGGTGCTTTGCACTGGTGGAACTTGGCCCCGCTTGGTTCAGCAGCTCCAGCTACGCACGCGGGGACCCCCCGCTGGCAGCTCAGCTCCCTCACGGCAAACAATTATTAGAATTTTTTTACAACTTTAGTGCATTTTAGGTCAGAAGGCGGTAGTGCGTAATTTCTAAAAGCACGCTACATCTGTAAAAAATCCTAGTAACTGTTTGCCATGAGGGAGCTGAGCTCCCGGGGGAGGGTCTCCCTTCTCCGCGCGTGTTTAGCAAGTGCCAAGTGTCCAAACGCAACGGAAAAATAAAAACTCCAAGCAGAAAGTGTTAAAAGTCTCACCAGGAGTTATTCACCGGGTTTTCACCGGCTCTGGGCAGAAGGAGCGAAACCGGCAGAGACGAGAGCCAGCTGCCAGCGGCACAGGCACACGGGGAATTATCTGGACCAAGCCCTTGTGTGTTGGGGGGGAGCGAGAGCCGGCGAGCTACGGAGCACAGCAGTCGACATCCCTTCGGAGAAGCACCGCTAAGAGCTAATGGGAGACGCTCAGATGGAAAAACAGTGGTCCGGTTTCCCAGTCAAAAGGGAGGTGATAACTGCAGCTCCCGAACCGCACACGTACGTACCCCGACGCCAGCCCTTGTCTCACCCTGCGCTCACCCCCCCCAGCAGCGTTAATCCCCCCCCCCCCAATATTCAGCGAAGGAGCAGCTGAATATTGAACTATTGGGAATTGCTGCGGTGCGTGCCGCAGGGAATGAGGGCGCTGCCGCCGCTGCCGGAGCCTCTGCTGGGAGACGGGCGAGGGGTGCTGGGAGGGAGCCACGGGGTGGGCAGGGCGATGGCTTCACCTGCCGCGGCCCAGCGAGGGCCCGTCAGAGCACAGGGGAGCGGGAGAGAGGAGGAAGAGCCCTCCCAATTCCGCCTGGGGAGGTGGGAGGGATTGTGGAATGGTTTGGGTTGGAAGGGACCTTAAAGCCCACCCAGTGGCACCCCCTGCCCTGGGCAGGGACACCCCCCACCAGCCCAGGTGGCTCCAAGCCCCGTCCAACCTGGCCTTGAACCCCTCCAGGGATGGGGCAGCCACAGCTTCTCTGGGCAACCTGGGCCAGGGGCTCACCCCCCTCACAGCAAAGAATTTCTTCCCAATATCTCATGTCAGTCTCACCTCTTCCAGTTTAAACCCATTCCTCCTCGTCCCATGGCTCCCCTCCCTGCTCCAGAGTCCCTCCCCAGCTTTCCTGGAGCCCCTTTAGGCACTGGAAGGGGCTGGAAGGTCTCCCCGGAGCCTTCTCTTCTCCAGGCTGAACCCCCCCAGCTCTCTCAGCCTGTCCCCACAGCAGAGGGGCTCCAGCCCTCCCAGCATCTCCGGCGCCTCCTCCGGCCCCGCTCCAACAGCTCCGTGTCCTTCTTGTGCCGAGGACTCCAGAGCTGGAGGCAGTGCCCCAGCTGGGGTCTCGCCAGAGCAGAGCAGAGGGGTAGACGCGTCTCCCTCGACCTGCTGGCCACGCGTATTTCCAAGAGCAGAAGAGAGCAGCGAGGCGGGATGCCCAGGGAGAGCAGCGCTGCCCTGGCCTCACGGGGCACAGGGAAACCGTCATGTCCTTCTCTCAGACCCACCTGCCGTCAGCCTTCAGCCAGCGCAGCGCCTTCACCCCGTCCCCAGCCTGCCCGCTTCTTCCTGCCGGCGGAGGGGGTCCGGAGGAGCCGGCAGGACACTGGCAGCAGCCGCAGGGCTGCGGGGGGGCTCCCATCGCTCCAAACTCAGCGCTGGGGCGTCCCCCCCGGCCACGGAGGTGGCCACTGCCAGTCCAAACCTCGGCCCAGCCTGCCGCTTGCCGCAGGCATTGGTCTAATGTTGTCCTCACCAGCTAAAGCCGACAGGACCTCCAGAAAGCTCAGGAAGAGTTGTCTTCACATCAGGAGGAGCTCCGCGCAGCCAGATCGCTAATCGAGTCTCATTTTTTTAAGTGCATTTCTTCCCTTAACGTGGACTGAAAAATCCTCTGCCATCGCGCTCCTGGGGCTGGTGTCTGTAATCATCAGAGATTTCTCAATTTCAAGTCTGTCATCATCAGAGATTTCTAAATTTCAGCACGGGCCGATTCATTTTCACCGAAACACGAGGGATCTTCAAAGACAACTGTAAGAGACTCAGGGTCGAAGCAAGGATTGTGCTGCGGAGGACCAGGGCAGTGATTTAATACCAACCCAAGCGTCGCAGGGCAGGTTGAGACCCTGGACGATCACCGTTTCGGGTGGCCACTTTTGGCAAGGATGGCCAGTTGTTACAGACCAACAGATTTGCCTTTCTCTGTATCCAAATCTCAATTCAAAGTGATCTGGAACATACGTGCAGTCAAGCGAGTCATTGGCCCCACCTTGGGGAACAGGGTGAACAAACAGCTTTCCCCGACTACCACAAATTCCCAAGTTTTAAGGAAATAGCATTTAAACTAGTGGTGGTGCAGAGTCCAGAGCGAGCCTTGGCTTTCCAGTGCTGGCAGTCACCTCCTCCCGTATAACTGGATAACGTTGACCATCACTTGGGCTCAGAAAGACTTCCCGACCTTCACCAGAGCCCCGTCCCCTGCTTTAACCACCACAAATAGTTCAGGTACAAGAAAGCATCATCAAATCAGCCAAGGAGAAGCCGTCCTCGAGGGTGCCAGAAATACAAACACCCAGGCCATTACGTTATTAAGACGGACTGGATTTGCAGTCCCCATACGTTCGGCTTGGCACGTAACGACTTTGACCAAGAGCATCTTGTTCCCGGCTCGCTTACGCTCATCGACAGGCGCGGCACAACCCCGAGCAACGCAGGAGAGAGGTTTTGTTGGTGAAGAGGGGTCACAAGGAAGGCTGGAAAGCCCCAGCAGGACATTTTTAGGTGATGTGAGCTTTAGAACAGGTTCAGGAGAGTAAGGCAAAATAAAACACCCCAGGAACAAACTCCTGGGACTTCTCCAAAATAGGAGCCAAGGGAGGGCTCCACTTTTCCATGAAGAACCTTTCCCCGGCACCTGACATGGTCCAGGTAAAGCAAGTTTCACCCCACACGTAAGGATGAATGCACGAAAGAGAACAGTTTGGGCACCTGCAGAACACCAGGCTCCATCCCCGTGGTCCCGGCAGGTCTGTCAGCCCCAGGCTGCTGCACGACCAGCGCTCTTCAAACCACCCTGTCGTTAGAAGGCAAAGCGAGAGCAAAAGGAGCAGAGTGACACAAAAACGTGGCATTTGATGGAGCTGAACTCTCCCGTTACTCGTTTCTGACAGTATTTCTACCTGGGTTTTCCTGCTGGACTGTCATAAAATACTGGGGTTTGGGTTTTTTCCAAGGGGCGATGCGTTGATGGGTATCACTGCGAGTTGCTAAGGATCTTTAGCCAGTGGTGACGCGCGCACAGAGCGCCTGGGAAAACAGGCCGTCAGTTCTCAGCGTGACAAGGCTGCACTCACGTACTATCAAATACGAAATAACTGCGAAATGAGCCGCATCGGGCAAACCTCGTTTTTGTTTTCAGCAGCAGCAGGCGGGCAGAAGTCACTCAGGACACTCCTCGGGGACCTGCCTCCCCTCGTCCCTGCCCCTCCTCTCCCAGGGTTAGGGCACAGGGAAAAGCAGTGAACACCAGGCATGGCCAGCAAAGGCCTTACCGCTGCAGTTTTCCTTGAGAAACCTAATTAATTCCAAAGTCAGCTTTGGAACAATTAACAGTACAAAGAGAAGAGTCACTTAAATGACACCTGGGCCACTCACTGCTTCCACAGGGTGAAGAGCTGAAGGGTTTCTGAGCCAGGGTAAGAGGAAAAAGTGCTTTGCGAGCCAGCGGTGGCTCACTTAGAGCCCACGGGCGACAAAGGTTAAACCAAATGTCACTTCAACCTCACCACGTGAGCCTGGCACTGCTGCGTCTGCGGCAGGCAAAGGGGACGTTCATCCGGGCGTCCCCGGTCGCCGCGTCCCTGGGAGCCGCCGAGGCTCGTGGCGCAGGAAAGGTCAGGTCCGGCTGCTGCCGCTTCCTTCCAACAGCTCGAGTACAAAGCCAAACTGCTAAGCTGGTCTGCGGTGCCACAAGGGCCCTGGGCTGTAGCCCGAGAGCTGCTGGCCCTGCCTGAGGGCTGGTGGCCGCTGGCGGCTTCGCAGCAGCCTGGCCCTGCCCTGCCAGCGCAGGGTTTCGGTTTCACTGCAGCGGATCCCAGCCGGAGAGGGAAGCAGTTTGCCCAGTTGGATTCCCTCTTGAAAAAAAAAGAAACCACCAAACAAAAAACACCCCACCCTACACAAAGGCTTCACCACAGTGTGGCTTCCCACCTACAAAAAAAAAAAAAAAAAAAAAAAAAAAAAAAAAAAAAGAGGCATGTTTTTTACCAAAGAGATCCAGTGAAGAAGGAGCAATACGTGATCTTCCACAGCTTCTCGTGCTCCTGCACGGCACAGCAGCTTTTCAAAGCACGCAGTCCGTGCTACCTGCTGTGCCATTTACCTTTAATACCCAACTCACTCCCAAAGAGAGGAAAACGCGGAGGCTTGGCTCTGGAGCGGCAGTAAGTCCCTGCAGACAGCGCTCGTCTCGGACGGACAAAGCTCGGAGGTGCACTAACCCAGAGCTCACACACCGAACCCCAGCGCTGGGCTCGAACAAAGGCAATCAAGCGTCCTTTCTTCCGGGCCTGGGTAAATAGGGACAGGATTAACCGGTGGGAATGAACGTGCTTAACTGCGATAATCACGCTGGTGACACAGAAGAAACCCTCACTTGGGAAGAAAAATGGCATATCCCGTTATTTGCGTTAAAGCCAAAACCTCTCCCTTGGTTTCACCCAACCATGGCTAAGAGTAGTTCTTATGGAGCAAAACGTATCATCAAGTTACTAAAAATATCAGGGAATTTACCAGAATAGCTTAGTAAATGCGTTTTTAAAAAGGTATGCGATTCCTTCCCAGTGGCCCATTTTACTCAAATAAGCCACAGAAAAATTGTATAAAAAGATTTATTGAAATTCATCAATGACAAACAGACATAAAACTCAAAGTTTGGCTCTTCTGGGAAAAAAAAAACTGTTGCAAATGTATTTATACAGATGAAATATTGACTAGGAAATACAGGTCACTTCTAAAGCTATTTTAAAGAGGGATATGAAAGTAAAACTGTACATTCACTAGGTATTTTCAGTCATTTTACTGACTTCCACTAGGTAAGAAAATACAATTTTGTATTAGTATCTCGTGCTTGAGTGTATGAAAAGAAACCTCCTACCCTACATGCTGAACTGCCTCCTGTATTTAGGTTTGTAAAAATTTTCAAAGTATATAGCACAAGTGGAAGTAGTTTCTCATCACTTAAAATTGACTAGGTGTTATATATTACAGACCAAAATAGTACACACCTTATTTAAAAGGGTTGAAACATTTTTTTATTACAATTGTCAAATTCATTTCACTAGTAACTCAGGAATTAGGAACACTTTTTATATATATTTATATATATATTTAAATGCCTGCCATTTTCAGTGTCTTGGCTATACCCTAGCCAAAAAGAAAACCAACCCAAAAACAAACAGAAAGGAAAACACGCAACACACGGGGGGGGGGAAGGGAAGGGGCGGGGGGGGATTGGAAATTCACCCCACAAACCAGATCCAAAGGAACACCCCAAAAAAAAAAAAAAAAACAAAAAACCAAAACCAACAAAACAACCCCAACAAAAACATTTGGTCACTATTTACAAACAGCGAAATAAAAGGTACCTACAAAAGCAGGGAAAGCATTGGCTGAAAATGGCAGTCATTCACGGACAGGCAACAAAGAAATCACTTTATCAATATGCCATTCTCACACCCGTTGCTGTGGAGGGATGCTCTGCCTGGATTTGCAGCACCCCCCAAAAAAACGCTGACAATGGATTTAGTGACTGGCAGCGGCGGAAACATCCCGACAGCCAACGCTATTCAGCTGTCTCGGGACAGAGTATGTGTTATTTGGGGTATCGTCCACTGATCTTCAACTTTTTTGTCTTTTTTTTTTTTTTTTTTTTTTAAAAGATGTCAAACTATCCACTCCAATAATAAGAAACAAATTACCACTTGGTTTATACTTACTATTGCAGTTACAGGGACTAAGAGAGGGACAAAAAGAAAAAAATTTAAAATGAATAGGAGGAGTGGCAGTAAAAATAGTATTTTATTCCCTTGCCCACCCGGTCTGCTTCTCCCTCTCATTCCCACAGCAACATTACAATCAGGAAAAAAAAAAAAAAAAAAAAAAAAAAAGAAAAAAGAAAAAAAAAAGGTTGGGGGCGTGGGGAGGGGAAATACAGGGTAAAAACAGTCAAATCACAATAGGAAAATTTCAAAATAGGTTATTCAGTTTAGTCGTCTTCATCCCCTTCGTCTTCAGGTTCTCGTTTTCTCTTCTGTCCCTGTTCTTCCTCTAGAAAATAAAACACAACTTGAATTATACGAGCGCTCGCCCATGCTGCTGAGAAGCTGAACAAGTTCAACGAGCTTCTGCTTTGGCAACTGGTTTGCTATCAAAGGAGCAGGAACACAAACATGAGCCTGCTTTTTAGAAAATGGTATTTTACTCTAAAAAAAATTAAGCTATTATTTTATCTCTAGCAGAAACTGGATTGCTGCCATACCGGGCTCTTCTTCATCTTCGTCGTCATCTACCTCACCATCGTTGTAGCCTTCCTCATCCTCCTAGATTAAAAAAAAAAAAAAAAAAGGGGGGGGGGGGGAAGGAGGGATTAAGGAAGTCAGGTTTAGTGCAGGACCTTTCACAATTTGGCAATATCCAACAGCATTTTACAACAGAGAGAAAGTCCTTGAAGCATCTTAAACAAAAACCAAATAAAAAGACAGACACTTCCCACGCACTTTTATGTAAGTGCAGGGTTTTGCTACAGTATAACCAGGCTCTGGCACAAGTTTCACTGCAGAAAATCACAAGCCACCAGAGCAGCCACTTCCAGCTTCAAGCCTTCAGCGAGAAAGTGGTTTTACACTTCACACGGATATGTAGCTGCAAATTTTGTTACGACGTCCTGAGTTTAGTAAAACTTGATGACTGGTCAGTAGAGGGCACGTGTTCTAGGGGCAGAGAGAGTTAAAACACCCACAGACATCTCCAGAGCCCGAGGAGCTGCTGTTGGTTTTGAGAAGAGGGCGACCGGCCATTCAGGAGCAGCAGTTAAGGATCTAAGATCCCCCGTTTGGCCAGAGGACAGGCAATACGACCTCCGACAGTCAAATTTTAGCCCCATCCCAGTGGCTGTGCGGGGAGCGAAGTCTCGGCAGGCGGCGACTGGCTCAGCACACCCTGCACGCAGGAGCTGGGCTGCGCTAAGGATTCCAGCGTCCTGAAGAATCACGAGGTACGTGCCCCAAGGAGGAACCTTGCTCTGAGAGCACGGGGTGGGTGACGCAGGTACCACTCTCGCCTGTACGGAGGCTGTAACCCCAGCCCCTCAAAGGCACCGCAGACTAGGTCTGCAGACATTCCTGGTTGTATTTTTGACATCAGCCCAATAAACAGAATGATTTCATGTCAGTGGTCACTAGATGGCAGCTGGCTCATAGACAGGCGTGCCTCAAAGCCACCCCCCACTGCGATGCTTCTCAAGTGAAAAAGCAAGCACGCACTTCAAGTACTAAAAGCCTCCAGTATTTGGTGTATTTCTTGCCCAACTATTCCCAGTTAGAGAATGTTCGCTCCACACCCATTATTAACTACATAAATCCTTACCTCCTCTTCTCCGCTCACATCCTCCTCTTCTCCTTCCTCCTCTTCCTCCTCGTCTTCTTCATCTTCTACTACCTGAGCATCATCATCATACTCCTCTTCTATACAGTCAAACGAGATTAACCACTCAGACATTGAAAGTTTACTTTTTTCCAACACTGCCACCTGAGATGTCACCTCCTACCGACACAAGAGGCAAGCTGAAAGCACTGCTTAAGGGCAGCACAGAATTAAAGGCAGCTCTGCAGCTGCTAGACAGGGCTAGCCGTAGCACTGTGCCGCTTCAGCCCAGCGACAGGGTAGTGTGGCAGCTGCACCCACGGTCTGAGCTGCTCTAGACCTGCAGGGGCCTCGACAGTAAGTCACAGCAGCCTCGGGACCACTTTAGCTTCAGCTGCTCCAGTTCCCGCTACTAATATGCGTTTTTGAGCCCGTGGGACACTTGCGGCTCTTCATCTGCAAGTGTCCATCTGCAAGTGTCCATCTGCAAGTGTCCATCTGCTCCCACCAGGGATAGAGCAGAACTTTACAAGCCGACCAGCCGTGCACTGGGAACCCTCCCCATGGGACACCCCTTGCCTTTATGCTGCCAGAGCCATACAAAAGGGTCACACACAACCCGTCTTATGGGTTTGCAATCTCTTTTCAAGAGAAAAAAAAGATTAAATGCAACTAGCCCAAGCAACAAACCAGTAGCGGTTTTCCATGCTGCAGGAATGGTGTTATGGAGCTTTTTCATGCAGCCGAATGCAGGCCCAGACTTGAGCTCTGATGAGAAGAGCCTGTCCCCGCCGAACCTGGCGGAATGCCCCACTCTGCCAGGCGGTGCCGCAGCACTCGCCCCTCTCACCACTGCTCACATTCAGCACTCGAGGGAAAAGTGCAAGCCCAGCTATTCCGCTTTTGCTGCGCAGCTGGGTTTGAAGAGTCTAGCAAATTCCCCAAACCCAGCCGGATACTCATCCGACCAGTACACCGATGCCTCCGAGTGCAGTCTGCCGGGGAGGCAGAACGGCTCCTGCAGCACAGCGGGACCCACCGTGCATTTTCCTAACGTTAAAAAGTTGCTTGCTGCTTCATTAGTGCCTTTCACAGAGCTTGCCCCAGGCGCACTTCCATACACACACTCTCCTCTCTTCTGCCCGATACCAACTAGTTCACTTTGTCCTCATGGAGCAGCTACAACCTCCTATTAATGCCTTGGCTCCTTTACTTAATTCCTTGACTCAGCTACTTTTTTCTATGCCCGATCTGGTTCTCCACCCCACACTTCCCCATCAGGGTGTACACAACTGCTCATACTTCCCTGACCGCACTGTTCCTGGAAAACTGTGTGTGCATGCCGTCCTTTCTTACCCACTTCTCCCTCATGTTCCTCATCCCCTGGGGTTTACTGTTCCCTGAACTCTTTCAGCGTCTTACTCCTCCTCTGGGCCCCTACCTTCTACCACCCTTTCACTCCCCCCACCTTTGACTATTGATACAGCTGAGAAAGTAGCTCTTTCAGGCCCTATCCATCTCCTTTCCCCTCATTCCTTCAGAGGACACCGAGATACTTCTGCTTCACATCGGTCGGAAGGAGCTGCTGAGGACACCCACCTCCTGCCAACAATTCAGAGCTGGAAGCAAAACGTACCACGCAGCATATCAATCTCACAACTTACGTACGCCAAGTAGCACAAATTCACATACCATCTTCATCTTCCTCCTCGTCGTCTAAGCCCTCCACGTAGCCCTCTGCATCAGAGTCCGGCGCTTCTTTGTCATCCCGATCTTTCACTAGAGATAAGACTGAGAAAGTAGCTCTTTCAGGCCCTGCCCATCTCCTTTCCCCTCGTTCCTTCAGAGGACACTGAGGTACTTCTCCTTTACATCAGTCAGGAAGGAGCTGCTGAGAACACCCTTCTCTTGCCAACAAGTCAGAGCTGGAAGCAAAATGTACTAGGCAGCATACTGATCATTTAACTTACGTACACTAAGTAGCACAATTCACATACCATCTTCATCTTCCTCCTCGTCGTCTAAGCCCTCCACGTAGCCCTCTGCATCAGAGTCCGGTGCTTCTTTGTCATCCCGATCGTAGCCATCGAGGTATGTGAGTTGCGGGAGGAGCTTGAATACGTTTTCTCTATAATCGTTCAAGTTGGTTACCTCGCAATTGAAAAGATCTAGACTCTTCAGGTTTTCTAACTTTTTCTGCAAAGAAAGGAAAGTTCAGCGTTACCGTAGTTCTCTCCAGAGCAGAGAATGCAACAGCAGGCAGAGTTAACGTGCTCAAGAGCTTCCCACGATAATAGGGTCATTTTGGTCTCTGCCTACTAATTTGGTGTGGAAGAGAAATCTGCAATGCCTGGCCATTGCCGCTTTGGTATCTGAGTGGTCTCTCTCAAGTTCAGCATCTCACCAGTAGAAGACTGAAGTTTGGAAACAGGTGATGGTGCAAAAATCACACATGCTGCGAGGGGCCAAGCTGAGAACAAATGTTAGTCCCATCAGCTATCCCAGAAACACAAGGCAAGATACTGGAGCCAGCAGTCAGGTATATTTACACCACTACTTTCAACAGAAGAAGAAACAGACTATTCTTTGGACACGGGAATTTTGCTAAGAGAGATTTAAAAAAATTTAATGATTGCTCCCTAGCATTTGGAAAAACGAAAAAAGACTTAGAAATTGAACAGGAATTCAATTCCTTCTTGATTTTTTTTTTTTTGAGGAGGAGGTAGTCTGCATCGCCCACAGCATTTCGAAGTACCAACAATAAAAGCACAAGCAGTTGAGGATTTGTATCAAGTCTTATGAAATATCTCCCTTCTGGAGTTTAGCGTGTAAACCAACAGTGACATCGAGAAAACAATAAGCCCGAAACTGGTAGCAGTTAGAATCCTCTCTCTCATCCGTTTGCTACGTGAGTTGAACCGCTCTGCTCTCCCCTTCTCCTGGGGGAAAGGAGAGCCAAGACGGACTCATGTGAGAACCGCTCCTCGAGATGTTTTATGAGCAAGTATTTACGAAATAAACATGAACCAAACCTGTTCATTTCTGGAGAGCAAAGGGCACACAAGCCGAAAGCTAGAAAGCAGCACTACCGGGACTGACACTAGGATGCTCCTTGGAACTGCAACCTGACAAACCTGAACTCAGCACTTGAAATAAGGAGCATAATGAGAGGAAATGGAAACCAGCAGGAATAAGCTGGAAGCTCAGCAACCTCTGCCCAGCTGCAGCGAGCAAACCCAGTACAGAGGGAGGCAGGCGATGCTGCAGCTGGCCCCTACCTACCCCCACCACCACCACACGCCGCAGCCGGGGCAGACGCGGAGGCTGGCGATTTTAGACCCAGCGCTTCAGGGAAAACGCACCGAGCTGGAGCAGAGCGCCCGGGAGACAGCCCCGCGGCCCCGGCCGTGGCGGAGAGCCGCCGTGCTCCCCGGAGCCGCAGCCGCTAGAGGGAAGCAGCCGCTCAGGCTGCGGGCACAGCCCCGGGGCAGGGCTGCCACAGAGCCCGGGGCCAGCTCCAGCGCCGGGCAACCTGCCCGCAGAGATAAGCGCCCAAGACACTCCACCGCAAGTTCGCTTCGGACTTTCCAAGCCTGTAATGTCTCTACTCATCACAAAATGGGGTTTGATTTCAACTTACCAGAGGTTCTATTGTACCGAGATCTTTTATTTTGTTGCCGCTTAGATTTAGATGCGTGAGGTTCGGACACTTTTCTGCCAACACTTCCAGCCCTCCTGAGATTCTGTTGTCGCTTAGCTCGAGCTGGAAGGCACGTGAACATCTTGAGTTTTTAGTGCAAACACGTATCACAAAGCAGTTTGGTCAGCTAAATTAGGTTTTCATGCAGACAACTATTTTGCATTCGGTATAGTGCAAAGAGGGAGGGAAATGGCACAGGACATTTTATTTACCTTCTTAAGTTTGTTTAACTTTGGTAAGTTTGCAACTGAGGTTAAGCCTACGTTGATTGTACTTAAGAATTCCAGCTCTTCAAACTCATCTGTGAGGCCTTCAATTTTGCCTTCATATGACCTGCAGTTGTCAAGAACGAGTTCTTTAACCTGGGAAGAGAACAATGCAAAATGTGCATGAGACGTTCTGCGTGGAGGACAAAGATTTCACTCCCGAGCAAAGGATGGCACAGATCAGGCAAAAATGAAAGGTATTCCAGTAGACTGAGAAGTATGCGAAAGGTTGTTTTCACTGTTTGATCCCTATTTTTGCTAGCATGGTTAGCAGCGTTTCAGAAACACAGATATTTGGCTTTGCTTCAACTGACCACCTTTGTGTTGTTCTATAAACAATGTAAACAGTTCAAAACCACGAATCCTGGCTTAACCGATTTGGCTGCTAGAAGTAGCATCGCCTTTAGTAAAGGCAAGCAATAAGCACTCTAAAAAATACGAAAGCCATCTATTTATTTTTAAACTAACCTACTACTTAGACACCCTGTACGACTCGTGTGCTATTACAACATACCATCAGCTGTTAAAATAGCTTCTCTCTGCACGCAGAAATTACTCAAGCTTTTCAAGCGTGGAGAGATCACTGTTTGCTCAGACCCTCCTGGAACCTAAAGTAGGCACTGGCGATCCTAAACCAAGTCTCGCCGGAGCCCACCCTCCCCCCTCCTCATTAGGGTGGCCTGACGGTGCTTTAGGGGAAGATCTCCTCCAGCAAGGCACTGGCCTTCTTGGGGAATTACAAGGGCTGTGTCAGAGGATGCTGGCAGGGGAGGTCCCGCGAGCGTAGCTGCTGTTGAGGCGGCGCAGCCCTTATCTCCCTCGCCCTGTTGCGGCAGGGAGGGTCGAAGGGAGAGGCAAAGATAATGTCCCCATGGGCCCGAGCAGCACAGGACCCACCTGCCAGCCCGAGCCCGGCAGCCCCACGGGTGTGTACAGCAAGTTACAGGCTGCAGGGCTCCGCCGGGTTTTGGGTTTTTTTTTTTTTGTTTTTTTTTTTTTTTAAATACAGCACCACTCTTTTTGCAGGTGCTATCTTTAACGGACACAAACAGCAGCATCAACGCCAAAAGAGCCCCTAAATACACCCCACCCTGAATAAAACTGCTCCTTTCCACCCTAAGGCCAGGCCAGCCTTACGGGATTCGAGTCCCTTAGTAGCCAACGCGAGTTCTCCTGGGCTCTGGGGAAGCTCTGCCACCGAGCACTGTGACCCCACAGGACGGGCCCACCCAGGCGGGGAACACCCAGACATTTTCACAGCGACGGACAATTGCTGGGGCTTACTTCTCCCCTACAAAACACCCAAGAAAACGCACCCCGTCCCATGCCTGAGGTTTGTTTCCAGGTTTGGAAATGGAGGGGGTGCTGCTTTACGCTGCGGATGGCATAAAAGAAGTCTGCAAGAGCGGCGTATGCAGAAACGTGAAGCAACTCTTCCGCTCACACCAAGGACAGACAGTTAATATGCAAATATTTTATTTTTTTCCATTTTTTTTTATTACTGTAATCCCGCTGCACAGAGAAGAATCCCATGTAGCTGTATAGCTCCAAATAACATCCCTAGGTTTCTAATTAAATCCCAAGCACTGAAGTCAATAGGGAAGTCAGCCCAAAGCAACACGAGAGTACAAGTGATTCATTGAGAGTAGGAGGATCAGCGTTAGACAGGAAATACATTTTCCAAGACTCTACAATTTTCCTAGAAGAATTATGATAGGGAATGACTATACAAAAGTCTTCCAGAAGAATTTTAGGCTGGTCAGAAGAAACCAAAGATCAAGTCAAATGCTTCTGATCCCACATACATCTATTCCAGTGGGGGGGGAAAAAACCAACCCAAAACCCCAAAAACAAACTACAAAAAACCCTCTCTGCTTTGAAATTTGGACAGCAGGAAAGCCATTTTAAAGGCAAACATGCATATTTTCTTACTGTAACAGTATTTAAGTATCAGGATCCTCCAGCGAGATCAATCTGGGGACAAACACACCATTTTATGAGTCATCTGCTTCACACACACACACAGAGCTCCCGCCAAAAAAAAAAAGGAAGGAAAAAAAAGGTAAAATAAAAGAAGCTCCACCCCAAGCCCAGACTGTAGGGCAGCTACATTCCCCCCTATCTGTGTCCTTCCTCACCAGCACAAGAGGCCCCTGCCTGCCCCGTTATCTCCCTTGGCCAGCGAGGTGGCTCGTCTGAGCACCCACCTACGGACATGTTTTGGAGCCAGGAGGGCAAAGGAGCACGGCTGCAAGGGCACGGGCACTTAAGCAGCACCTAAACCTCCCACTCAGAAAGAAACAGCATCTGCCCTCACCCCAGGAGGTGGGACACCCATCCCTTCACCCTCCCCAAGGGCAGGACGTAGAAGAGGCAAACACGGAATTGGACAAAGCTTCCTCAGGGCTGGAAAACAGATTTGAGGTGGAGCTGGAAATAGCCATGGATGCAGACGAAAACCCCTTTAATATGGTGGCAGAGGAGCCAACTGGCTTCTACTTTTAGTTTACTCTTTTTAGCTCAAGACTGCTGTTTCCTCTCTACCTTTCAGAAAACTGTTTGATACAGAACCGCAATGCTCCCTTCGTTGCTGTGCCCAGTACCAAGATACTGGGCAAAGGTACAGTCAAAACAGCTCCGCGGGGAAGCCATCGTGGACTCAAACCGGCAGGTTTGCGAGTGGTAGAAAGCTTGGTGGAATCAAAGAGCTCGGTTAGGAAACAGCCCAGCACAAGCTCCTAACGCTCCAGAAGCACAACCGCAGCAACGTAATTTCAGTGCTTACGCGGTCAGAGGTACATTAACACATCGCATCGCTTCTGAAAGAACGTGACTCCGCAGAGTACAATTCAAGACAAAATTAAAATGGCTTAATGTTTGAAGAGATTTAAGAATCCCATAGAAAATACCCGCGTGCGAAAGGAGGGTGGACTTGGCTCATGGGGCTTCTCCCAACTTCACTGCCACGTGCACGCTCACCGCTGCATCGTACCCAATTCTCTTGGTTACAGTACAAGCAGTAGAAACTACCACCAGCTTAACGCAATTTCTATAAGT
Organism: Chroicocephalus ridibundus; assembly: GCF_963924245.1. Lineage (NCBI taxonomy): Eukaryota > Metazoa > Chordata > Aves > Charadriiformes > Laridae > Chroicocephalus > Chroicocephalus ridibundus. The sequence goes on from NC_086292.1 coordinate 48,894,723, forward strand.
ATTAAAAACACCCGCAGCTATTTGCCCATTGCCTCTCAGCCTACAGCCTTGCATATCCCACTCTCCTCCCCTTCCACTCTCATTTGCCATCTCCTCCTTAAGACCTTGCTGTTTTGCAGTTAACCGGCGAGGCAGCGCCGGCCCCCCGGGAGAGGCCATTGCTCTCCAAGGCCCCTCCGGGTTATTAACGGGGCCCTTTTCCACCGCGTTGGCGGCTGCACAGAGGTCTCTTCTCAAACCTTCACCCCCTTGTGAGGATGCTGGGCCTCATCCAGGCACGCTACAGCCTCGACAGTCAGCGAGCACAGAACTGTGTCAGTCTATGGAGAAATGGAAAGGTGACCTTAGCAAAGCTACATTCCATCCAAAACAGCTCACTACCACACAAGTATGACAGAAGGACTAAAAACCTATTCCTTGTTTGTTTTTCAGAAGTCTTTGTAATCTTAAGGAAAGTTCCAGCTCCTGAATCACTCTCCCGACATCCAACAAACTTTGTTGAAAATGCACAGTGAGATTACAATTTTTACATCTCTTTCCTCATATTCTGCCACCAAAACGCAGGATAAACTTTTGCCTGATGTGGGTAGCCTGGGCGAGCACCCTTTCTGAGCCTTGTTATATACCTGAACAAGATAAGTGGGCTCAGCTGGTCTGAACCAATTCAGTTGTACGACGCCGCAGCCTCTGCAATATTACAGACACGTAGATGAGCAGTCAGTCAGAACGCGGGAGGACAATCTGAACTCGTCTGGAGAGACAGGCTAAGGGAGTAAGTGTCCTCAGCTAATTCATGATTAGCTGCATCAAAGACGGGAAGATTCAACTTGCAGAAGTTGTGTAGGGTCAACCTGATCCCTGTCCACGCCACAATGCATAAGCAAATTAAGCACCAACTGAAGCACTAACACAAGTACTCGTACAAGACAGACCACGAGCTGTACGTATCTTTCCTCCCTCTGCCAAAAAACTGCTACGTAGTGAGAAACAGTGGAAGAGCAGCGTGCCATAGGTAACCAACCACCACAAGTAACACCACAATACTTACCTAAACAGCAGGTGAATGTCTAGCAGAAAGCCTAACAAGCAGGTGGCTAGGTTGGTTCCTGTAGTACATAACCACATCTTCGATAGCATTTATGATAAGGCACCATCAGGTGCTCAGGTAGGGATATTACACATTGCACAGCTTCAACTGCCAAGTGTTTCTTGCCCAGCCTGCCATTCTGCCTTGTCCTCTGTGTCCCCGGGGTGGCTCGGGGCTCTGCTGCCCCTCTCCCCCATTCCACAGGCACCATCTGCTCGAGCAGGTGCTTCCTGGTTGCCCACGTACTTCTGCTCGAGTGTCGCTCTGTGGTTTGCTGGTCTCAGTCCTCGGTTTTCAGCAGTCACACATAAGTGAGTAGATTGCTGCTTCTCCAACAACATCTTCAGACCACGCGCCTTGGAACTGTTCTCCTGTGGTCATCCCAGTTTCTATTTCTGATGGTCCCAGATGCTTTCAGCACATGACATCACATCTCTGGTAACGCACGCTGCGCTGTTAACTGTGGATGACAGCATCCCTGCTATCTCTTCATGACTTTCATGACATCACACTCTACATTACTGCCTGCTTGATAACCAGGGACTTATCTGCTTCCTAGTATGGTTACTGCATTCAGCTGCGCTCCCAAATGCATATACGACATCCTTAATATAGCCACGGGGTCTACTGTGAGACTCCAACCTATTCCTAGGCCAAGCACGGGCAATCGTGTGTAAGTGGCCACTGGATTTCATGGGAGTCATCAGAAGTGACATCTGGGACTCGCTTGCTGTGCACGGCACCCATCAGACCTTCCCCTGCCTCCTTTTCCCAGGCTGCCTCTCTGCAAGGGACCATGCTCTTGAGTTATCATCACATACACAATCAACAGAATATAATTACAAACAGACAACTATTAAGCCACGCATGTTATCACCTTAGCCTTTAATCTACATTACCATTGTAACAGGTAAAAAGGCAAAGTCTCTACTTCAGAAAGCCTACAACCCATGGGCAGGGAGATCCGTGAACTTGGGACTAAGCTCCCAAATCCTGGTCTGTAATTGAAGGCTTACCAAGGTGATGGAAGGACACAGTTGTGAGTATAATTTTAAAAGATAAAAGGCAAATTTACAAGTACAAATACCATCCTGCTGGCTTTACAAGCAGGAACAGCAAAGGCTGTAGCATCTCATTTTCAGCACAATGGACCAGATGCTTTTGAAGTGTAGGTTGCATATGGTACCCCCAGGACTGGAATATCCCACTACGTGGCATTTTTATTGAAAAAAGCAGGTAAACATGATAGGTTAACTCTGTCGTGCACTGCTCCCAACCAAACGATCCAGGTGAGCATTGAGAGAAGTCCTTCCCATGTCTTAACCCAATGGAAACCACATTTGGAGAAGGGGAGAGCTGTGGGAAGAAGGGAGGGGAGAGCAAGGGAAGGCCGTTGTGGTTAAGTGGGAGCGAAGTCCACATTACTTTTGAAAGCGGAGACAGTTTTATTGTCTCCCAGACACAATAACACTTCTTCAAACACTTCTTGCATTTCTGTCTGTGGGAGTTCTTTGGTCTCAAAAGTCTGCACAGTCCACGCAAAGCCTTGCGTCACTCCGTGGTAAAGAATGACCATTGCTGTCTACTGTAACCAGACTGCCAAGAGTTGTGTCCTCCTAGTTTGTGTACTGTATTCTAGATCTGTATTCACGCAGATTCAGGGATCCTTGAGCGGAAATGGATCTCCTTAGGTTTCTATTCCACTCAATTTGTGCAGCAAAGTTGAAGAGAAGCCAACCCTCCGCAGTCACGACGTTCTCATCTGTTGAGGAAGGCATGGGTTTGACAAGGCTCAAGGTAACACCCAAGTCTTGCAGGAGCCCATCGCTCATGCTTAGCTGCACAGTGATGGTAAGGATACGATATTCTCCACGCTCACGTTACAAGCTTCCCCCAAGGTTACTTCTGGAGGAGATAAACATTGCATGAATTTCCATTTCAGATACTATCTGGAACATGACTAGGCCAAAAAAAAGCTTGAATGAACAGCCTACTTAATACCTTGGGCTAACAAAGCGGCTCTGAAGCCTCGAAGACATGATGCAACTTCTGCTCTAAGATGGTCACCAAAACATAACCAACCTGAAGAACTGATTTTTTTTTTTTAAAAATGAAGACAGCCCCACAAGCTGTTTGCCACCTACATTCAAGACAGGTCTCCAGCCACGCTGGGGCCCCTTGTGAGACAAACACACAGCAGAGCCAGGCTACGCAAAGTTCAGCTCCTGCTGGAAAACAGCGAGAGACAGAAGAGCGCAGAATAATCTCTAGCCCAAATTAGAGCAGCTAGTGGGCTGCTGTGCATCAATTAAGAGACACCTCAAGAGCTGTTCAGCCTTTCCAGGCTTGTCAGAGTGCTGCCCGTCCAGGCTCTGCCCCCTCATACCTCTGGCATGCTGCCCGCGGGACGGGGAGGGAGGCAGGTGCCATGGCACTGATGGCGCTGGCTTGGTGCCACGGGGGATTTCCCTTCCGCGGGGCACTCCTCACCTGCTCCTCCTGGGCATGGCCCGGTGGAGATGCTCGGGGATGAGGATCTAGCCACAAACAGAATTAAATTTGACAGGGAAGGGAAAATTCCAATAGGGTTGACATTCTCTTCCTCCCTTGAGATACACAAGTAAAAGGCAAACCAGAATAAAGGCACCAACCGCAGGTGACAGCAGTAAAGTTTTTTTTTCCCCTACTAAACCAACATGTGATTTTGGATTTTGAGATATCCCTTCAAGGCTTTATTATGAGTATCTGACATGGGATAAATAGATTTAACTCACTTGCAGTACATGTCTTAAACTAGTTAGCCAACCACCATTTACCTTGCACAGGCTCTGGTCATTACTGTACGGGGCAAAGAATCTGCAAATCCCAGGGCAGGGGGAAATGCTGTGCAAAAAATGGCCACGTAACACAAACCACTTCCCTTGAGATACGGGCAAGATATCTAGCGGCCAGAGTACTTGAGAATCGTATTAGCAGAGGCAGTGACTGACGGCTGGGAAGGGACTGGATGGGATTAATGTGTATAGCTTGTAATTTTGAGCAGCGCTCCCTTACCACCACTACAGACACCAGGTACAAGCGCAGCGCCTCACCACGGCTGAACGCCAGGCGTCTGTCAGGATTTCAAAGCCGTTCAGGCTGAATTTTATGGGATTTACCCCAGGCACGCTCCCCACACCCGAACAAAGGCGTCCCTTCCACCAGCACTCGGCAACCGGCCCCTTTGACACTGAGCAATTCACAACCGCCGAACACAACAGCTTCCAGCACAGCCTGGTTCAACAGCAACCCGCTCCACTTCTGGCTGCTTTGCCTATTCTACACCCATTCAGTCGAGCTGGAACTCCAAATTCTTGCAACAAGGTCACGTGAAACAACTGCTGGACCTCAAAATTCATCTAGGGTTTCTCAGAATGACGCAACCCCACCAAACTTTCATATCTGAATTCCTCTTCTGTATCTCAGAAGCTTCCACCAATGCTTTTAAACACTTCAGCGGAGGGTTTTAGAAGCCCAAAATTGAACTTCCAGCATCATGCCAATACAGTTTTGGCGCCTCTCATATTTTTCACTACAAGCACCGATATGGATGGACGTGCATGGATCCCAATACTGCTGTCTTTGAACTGTAATGCCACAGTTCTCGCACGTTTACCCTGTGTTTGTAAACTGTACCCTAGCAAGTGCTTTGTATTTAATTTAGTTGGTCCAACAATCACGTGATGAAGAAACTCGGATTGACTCCGGACAAAGGTGCAACCAAGGAACTGCAGGAAAACATTTGCTTAGGGACCAAGAACAAGCCGGTGACAAAACGGGCATCTCAGTGGACATCTGTCACAGTCTGGGCTCCAGCACCTTGTTAAATCACAGTCCCCAAGTCCAAAGCAATGCAGTACAATAGCAGTTTAAAGCCACCTTTTAAACTCCCCTCAGGCTGGGCTCTATTGGTGTTAGCTCCCACAAGGATGAGTGCAGCGAGTGGCCTCTTTTTGCTGGCCTCTCTGCATTTTTTGGGGACCCTGCATCATCCCTACCCTGGCCAAGGGAAAGGAGCAGGGGAGGAGAGACAGGAAATTTTTGTTGGTTTGTTTTGTTCGTTGTTGTTGTGTGCTTTTTCTTTTTCTTTTACCCCCCCCCTCCCAAAATCAAAGCTGCTCTGTGTTCAGAGACAGCTTAAGGCTGCTTGCACAGCTCAGAAAAAATCTGGCTCAATATCAACACATTTACTTTTTGTACCCTCTAACATTTTACACAGCATAGCTATAAAACCCTGAGAGCAATACATATGGTTCCCACTAATTTTACGTCCCTTCGCTCTGTTCTATGAGAAACTAAAGGTCCAAGCGAAATACGTAAGTGGCAGAAGGACGGAGAGTCTTGGCAATTCTGACGACGTCTTAACACTCCAATCTAATTACGAGGCATCTCCAGTACTAAAAAACTTCCAAAAAGAATAATCTGCCCTTGTCTTTCTCAAAAAACAGCCCCCCAACCAAGAAACCCCATGAGTCACATAAATAAACTTTCACACATTTACAAGGGTCAGTATAGCCATATGCATAAGCAACACACTAATTAATAAATTGAGAACACACTTTAGGGACGTGGGAAAGCTGTTTCATTCAAAAGCATATAGCTAGGTCTCATTTTTGCTTCTACTGTTGGGAACATAACTCTGTAAAAACTCCAAATATTTCACTGTTTCAAATACTTAAATTGCTTGATCTTTGCATTAAATGTTTGGGGGTTTTTTTGTTTTTTTTTAATATTCATATTAATGTTGATGGCTTCTCCCTTTTCTACAGCCGGTATCACCTACGGGCAGAGCACTTCGCACTGCTCCTGGCTGGGGTGGGTGACTTTGCACGGTCACTTCAGCTCCATGTCTCCGTTTCTCCCTATTTGAGAAACCGAGTGCGTGATACCACATCCAGCGGGCTTTTCGTTCCCTGCCAGCTATTATTAAATAAAACAGAAGCACAACATAAGGCTGCACTGCACCTTTAATTTGAAAATTCTTCAGTCAAAAATTTTGAGCATTTAGCTGAACCGCTTAGTTTGTTCAGTTGCATGCACTCCGAATTGCCCTCAGCAACAAAGGACTGATGCAGAGGCATACATAAAAAAGAAACACTGCATTTAAATTAAGACTAATTTTAAGAGCTGCATATTTAATACGGAAAGCAGTCTCTGAAGATGTCAGCTGCTACAGAATGCACTGGCAAATCATACTTGCAAAAGATAAGCTTTTCCTAGCTTTTTTTATGGCTTTGAAGGTAGAGTGTTCAATAGACCAAGTCGATGGACAAATGAGTGCTCCAATAGAGAGCACAACTTTTACACAGTGGTGGAAAGGAAAACCACTGCACTGAGGCTTTTTTTTTTTTTTTTTTTTTTTGGAAATATTTCAAAGGTCATGCTTATATATGCAAGGGCTTCAGGACTGATTTTAGCAACCTAGACAAAAAATACAGACTGTGTATTTACTAGTTATTTTGTCTGAAGGATAGCAGAGCAGGAGAGGAGACAGGAAAAAATTATATGCAGAACAAGTCCAGCAGTGTCACATAAATAGCCGAGAAGTGTCCATCACTCCAAAGCACAACCAAAACATCACTGCTCTCTATTCCCACTTGGGACTCGTACCTCGCTGCAGACACAGAGGGTTTGGTTCATCGAGCTGAGCTGTTTGTCAATCTAAACTGCCAAAAGCCATCATGTGCGCCACAAATGGCAAGGCTTGCCTCGGCAGACGGCAAGGAGAGGACCTCCCTTCCTCCTTTCCCGGCACCCCGGGTGAGCCCTGCTCCCTCGCAGACAGGGCACTGCGATCCCAGTAGGTGCACGGGATTCTGGTGAGCAAACCAGAACTACTCCCACAACCTTCCCTTACTTTTAATTCATTCAAAAAACATTCAAGACGTTGGGTGTTTCCCAGGTCCAGTTTCTAATTTTCAGGTTTCTCCACAACTTACCAATACCTGTATCTTTACAGCAGGAAGAGGGGGGTGTAATCCATAGAATGAATGAAATGGGATGAATCAGTCAACATCAGCCTTACAGGATGTAAATATTTAAGAAAACAGCAACTGATACTTGTGCCACCATTCAATGTACACTTAAAGATACACCACTGACGTAAACAATATGGTCTTTTAAATACAGCAAAAGATAGCAATACTTTGGAAGTCCTAAATCCCTCCACATGATTAATGGTACCTTGAAACATTCAGGAGTTTTTGGTGTACGTTTAGAGCAGAGCGGCAGAAAGGTATATTCTATTTATTGATACATAACACACAAATCCTGCTGCAAGGATGGATTATAATAGCTAGGCTTAACCCTAGAAGGTTTGTACTAAGAAGCTTTTTCCCACCCCCCTCTTGTTTCAACAACTTGTTTCATTTAGTGGGCAGGACGAGAACCCTCCTTTCTTAGGAGATGCATTTCTTGATGGACTACAACACAATTACATCACCTAAACCCCACCTATTTCTCGTAATACATTTTTCTCAATCCAGTATTTGGACACAAAGCTGAATCATACTGAAAATTTTGTGACTGTACTTTACATGTTGCTGGTCAAAAGGGAATTCTCAAGAATTGAGGGTTAAAAAAAAACCCAACAAACTCTAACATTGTTATTTTCTAGCAGCATCACAGAGAAACGGGAAAATTAGGCACCCAGATTTAGAACCCTATACTGGTGTTTTCAGAGTTCCTTTCATATGCTTAAAACTTGGTCCAGGTTAAGAGAATTTCCCAAATGCTTCCCTGGTCAGCCCCGTAGTCAGCTGTGAAACTAGTCTAAATTTCACACATCACACCCTTCTCCAGCCTGATTTCTGTGGGCTGCAGTCCCTCCAAGATGAGCATCCATCCAATGGGATACTCATTTTAGAGGTTTGCATCTGGAAATTCAATGCCATGAAAACCAGCTGTTACACAGCCTTGGTAAGTTTGCAAAAAAAAAAAAAATACAGCTATTTCCTTGTACGTTTACACCCTGCTGTCAGCTACACAAGTGGTTAAGTGACACAAGTCTGCAAAAATCCATGATGATCTGCACACGCCGCACAGAGTTTGTACGTGCTGCTCTCATGCCACCCTCCACACAACCGTATCCCGCTTTGTTTCAAACCTGGAGTACATCCCCTTCCCATTTTGAGGTACTTCAGCCTACTAATTCTACTACTAAATACTAAAAAGTATGTATCTGCACCCATACACAAGACCAAAATATTTTTTTAAGTGCAGGACTTCCGTGTCACTTTAAACTTCCTACTGTTCTTGCAAGCACCACGACAAGGAACTAGCTTGGGGGAAAAGGGCCTTTTTATTTATGTTCTTCATTTGAAAGAACACTTTGTAAAGATGCTTGCACTGTATTTCCCTTCAGTGTTAAAATGTACAGAAAGGCAGAGAGAAATCTAACTGTCAAGTAAGTTTTAAAGTGCAACAAAGTCAGAACTGTAAGAAATAATGCTGCAGTCAGTATTTTATCACTGTCGCAATTTTGAGCTGGTAAGGCACTAAATCCTCAGACTAGAAGACCCGGCATGGCAGTGCTAAACCAAAGAAGACGGGTTTTGTGCATCATTTCAAAAAACCTACCTCGGTGTGAAGAGCCTTAGTACCGAGCTTGTTTCACAGTCTTTGCATGTTACTAATGAGTTTACGCGGGGAATGAACAAGAATGCCTGCAAACGTGCCCAGGCGAGCACCCCCTCTGCGAGGTCAGTGGTTACACCACCCCCGGCTGATGGTTCTGAAGGAAACTCATGTAAAATAACTGTACCTGGCTCACTTCTAGCAGGCAGTTAATTATAATAGAAAACCACGTTGATAAGATAAGCAAAGTGACAAAGGCTACCCCAAGTGCGCTACCGTCAGTGACCATTAAACGTAATGGGATAAAAAGTTGAAATATCTGGGCAGAAGGCAGATGCGCAAGCTCAACTTTGGCTGTACAACACACAGGAAAAAAAAAACAAATTTCAAGTATCAAAGCCCCAGACCTCTCACCAACACTGAATTCACATTAAAATGGAGAGACAATTAAAAAAATAAACCAACAACAAAGAAAAAGAGACAAAGGAAGAAACAGTTCCTATACAACCCACTTCAGGACATTTATATGATGTTTTACTAGCCAACGCGTAACCTTACAGGATTACATGACTTAAGAGCTCGAAGTAGCTAGCTCAGCTGCACAGTAGCACACGGTATTCTACATGAGAACCGTATTAGCCAGATCAAACTATAAAGTATTAATATAGGATCACAAAGAACCGCACCACCTTATCAACATCCTCTTACCTAACTTTGATTTACAAGAAGTTTTGATCCTGCACATTTTGATAACAGGATATATTAAATACAAGACGTATCGCAAAACAGGACAGAAGCTCCAAAACAAGTATATTCATAGTTATTTTCACCAAGATTTATTTACGTTACACTTAAAAGTTTGAAAACAATGATCTCAGAAGGAGAAATACTGCCTATCTATCAAAGCTGAGACTAACGAAAACAATTCACAGAACCATCCTGTTCGTGCCCAAAGACTTACTAAAATCCATAAATAAATGGCACTGGGATTAGGATCGCTTCTAAACCCCGGTTGCAAGTATTTAACCTAAAGCACTAGCTGGATTTAGCTAAATTTTTATTTTAATAGGTATTTTTAAGAGAACCAGACTTCAAACCGTACACTTAGTTCTCCACGACAAAAAAACCCACGTGCAGACATCTGTAATCAATGGCTGTACAGAGCGGACCCTAAACAGAACAGCATTCCCAAATGGCATCTCTCCTCCTTCACATGAAACCAGAAAGATTTGGCTTTGTAGCAGAGGCGTCACCTTTGCTACCTCGGGAGGACCGATACACAGAACTCATCGCCAGAGCTAAAGGCGAGCAGGTAAAAAGAAGTGGTCACAGGTTAAATAAGCCTTATTTTACAACCAACCGCTGCAGATTTCAGAGTTCCTGAGGAACAGTGACTCCCCACCAGGTCTGAGCTCTCTCAACTTTCTTTGGCATAAGCCAAAACGGAGCAAAAACTGAACAAAATCCATGCGTGGACGGGAAAAAAAAAACAAACCAAACGCGAAAAAAGTCCAGTTTATACCCAACACACTTTGGATCAAGCCTTTAAAGCGTAGGTGTGCGTTTAAAATGGTGAATCAGCCTCCAGCAGTAGGAGCGATGGACAAATCGTCCAAAAGCCGGGGAAAAAAGGAAAAAAAAAAAAATTAAAAAAAAAAAAAAAGAAAAAGGAGCCCTAAAAGCAGAGACCTACCTTCCCGCAGGGCCCTGCCCAGGAAGAGGGCGTATTCCCAGCGCCGCGCTGCCCGCCCGGGGGAGGCTGCGGAGGGTCCCGGGCCCCGGCCCCGCTCCCCCGGGCGGGCGCTGCCGGGGCGGGGCGGGCAGGTGAGGCCCGGTGCCCGCCGCAGGCCGGGGGCGGGCAGGCGGCCTCCCTCCCCAACCCCACAACGGCATCAAATAAAAATAATAATCATTAAAAATAATAATAAAGCGGGGAGGGGACGAACAGCGCCTTTTTACCCGCCCGGCGCGTCCCGCTGTGGCCGTGACGAGCCTCCTCCCGCCCCGCGCTCGGCGACAAAATGGCAGCCCCGGCGGCTGGCAGTCATGTCGGAGAGGGCGCCCGGGCGCCCCTCCGCCGCCGCCGCCCGGCCCCCGCCGCCGCAGTGCCGGCGGGAAGGGCCCCTCCGCCAACGCCTCATGTCGCACTTCCACACACCGCCGCTACCAGAGCGGGAACCGGCAGCGGGGCGGGCCGGGGCTCCCCTCACGGCTCGGCGGGGCGGGCAGGGCCGCCGCCCGCGCCTGGCCGTTGCCTCCGCCGCGGCTGAGGAGGAGGAGGAGGAGGAGGAAGAAGAGGAGAGGGAAAGGCGGGGGGGGAAGCAAAAAAAAAAAAAAAAAACCAAACAAAACATGGCGCCGCGTCCTACTTGCGGTGTGGCGCTGGCAGCGCGGGGCCGCCGGCGGCGCGGCGGGGGGCGATTGTGTCCCCCGCGCCCCCACAACCGGACGCGCCGGGCCGGGCTGGGCCCCACCGGCCGGCCGGAGACGGCGGCGTGTGCCGCGCCGAGAGCCCTCCTCCCCCCGTCCTCCTCCTCCTCCGAGCCCAGGAGTTTTTAAACTTTAAAGAGCAGGTTAGCAGCGACCTGCCCGCCTTTGTCCCTCGGACACCGAAAAGCCGCGGGGCCGCGTCCCGCCTCCGCCCTCCCCTGCCGGAGAGGTACGTTCCCCCCCGTTCTTCCCCTTCCTTCCCCTCCCGCGGCGGGGCCGGGGCGCACCTCGCCCTCCCCGGCCATTATGCAAGGGCCTGGCGGCGGCGGGCCCCGCCGGGGCGGGCAGGGAGGAGGGAGGGAAGGAGGGGGCTTCCCCGCCGCCTCCCTGGGCCCCGAGTTCGAGCCCCGCCGGAGCGGGCTGGGGGCCCCGCCTGCCTCCGGGCACCTCTTCCCCCGCTGCCGCCGCCTCTTTTTTTTTTTGGGGTGGGGGGGTGGGTAGTTAAGGTTTGTTGGTTTGGTTTTGGTTTTTTTTTTGTTTTTGTCCTGACAAAGTTTTTTTTCTCTCTCTCGGTTTATTCCGCCAGACGCGGAACAACAACCTGAAGTCCGGCCCCGGGGGAAGGGGAAAGGAGCCGGGGGGGGGGGGGGCAAAGGGGGGGGGGAAGAAAAACACGCACACGCACACATCCAGCCTTTTTGTGCGTGTGCGTGTGTGGGGATGGAGGGGGTGGAGAGTGCGTTTATTTCTTGCAATATTTTTTTTATTCAACGCTCGCGCTACCGGCGGCGATACCCGATCGCCAAAAACGCTAAGCATTGGTTTAAAATTCTTTTTCTTTTATCTTCTCAGCATCTGGAGAGAGGGAGAGAGAGAGAAAGGGCGCGTTCATGAGGACTACAAAGTTACAAATATGGCTCCCCAGTCTCTCTTGCCTGATCACTGCAAAGAAATGAAGACGCACTTTAAACTAAACCGTTCGCAACTCCCTCGCCGTCCCTGTCTGCCTCTCCCTGCCCAGCACCCACTACAAATATTTGCCAACTAAACACGCCGGGCGAGGAGCACCAACTTATTTTTATTTAATGCCCGGCGAGCCCCCCGACAGGCATCGCGCACCGGCGGCGGCGGGAGCAGCCGCTCGTTGCCCCCCCCCGCCCCCCCTCCCCAGACCGTAACGCGTGTGCTGGGGACGGGGGGCGACCCCCGAACCGGGGTGCGCGGCCACACACACAACACACACGCACACAACACACACAGGTAGGCACCTCAAGGGCAGCAGCGGCGGCGGCCCCGCCGCCACCCCCGTCCCCCCCTTTCCCCGGAGCCCCGCGGGGTTGGGATGCACACCCCCCACCCCCCCCAAAAAAAAAAAATTAAAAATGTGGGATGGATTTTTATTATTATTAATTATTATTATTTTTTTTGCATTGCTTACATCTGAGGGCGTCCTGTTCCGCAGCTCTAAGTGGATCCTTTTCTTCATGTCCATGTCGGTGGCTGGCGGGAGTCGCTGGCTGTCGCCGGCTCCGCTGGCGCAGTGACACCGATGGAGACCCCCCCTCAGCCAGCGCGGTCGGGGACTTTGAGGGCTCAACCAGCTCCGCTCGGAATCCCCAGCCCCAGCACCGCGGCGAACACTAACCTGATAACTGCGGAGGCGGGCGCTCCCGGGGGCTCCGGCCTGATTGACGGCCTTGCCCGCCAACCGCCGCGCCGCAGCGACGGGCCGCAGCCAATGGGGCGGGCGAGGGGCGGTGGAAGCCAATGGGGGAGCGGCGAAGCCGGCCAGAGGGACAGCCCGGCTGGGAGCGGAGGATCATTCCGTGCTGGTGGCTGATGGGGAAGGAGCGGCGGCGGCTCCGTGGTGGGGATGGGGCGCGCTCTGCCTTTTTTGCCCCCCCACACGCCGCGCTCCGCTTCCCCCCCTGCCTGCCGGATCCTGGGGGAGGCGCCGAGGCGCGGGGCGGGGAGCGGCCCTAGAGCCGGAGCCGCCCGGGCAGGGGCGCGCAGCCAGGAGGGAGGGAAAGGTGCGGAGCGGGGCGGCGGAGCGCGAGGAATGGCGCGCGGGGGGGCGGGGAAGAGCGCGAGGCGGGCGGGCCGAGCGGCGCGCGGGGGAGGGGCGGCCATCGCCTCAGCGGCGGCGGCGGCGGCCGGGAGGGGAGGCCGGGCCGGGCCGCCCTGCTCCGCCGGGGCCCTGCCCGCCCTCCGCCAGGTCCCTGGGGCAGGGCCCCGGCGGGCGGGGCCCGCAGGGTGTCGGTGCCGCTTGTGCCGGGCGGAGGGCGGTTGGTCAGCGCGGGGTGTTGGCGCTCGGGCTCGCCTCTCTCTGGGTGAAGGGGCTGCTGAGGGCTCAGGGCAGAGAGGGGGAGGACTGCGAGGCGTTGATTGTGCAAAGAAATCCCGGGTCGGTCGATTCCTTCTCTGGAAAGCTGCTTTTGGAGATGCTTGTAGCTGCTCTGGGTGGAAGTGTCGCCAGAAGCCTTGCAGCCTCTCGGGAGCCTGCTTTTGCCGTTACTCAAGTCCAGTTGTTGGATGAAGTGGTGGGGCAGGGTCTGTGTTGCCAGCCGGGGGTATATTCTCCTGCATCTTTTGCCGGGCAGGCTTCTGAAACGAGGTGCCAGATATGTCCTGGTAGGGCTTGCTCTCTGCATCAGGTATTGGATCCACTAGTGTTCTGACGGTGGCGAAACCCCGCACTTGCTTGTCTCCATGTGCTTGTGACTGGTTTTATCAAACGTAGGGGGCCTTTTTCATTGGCCTTAGATGATAGGTGAAATGTGCTTCATTCGCTTAGTGAGATTCCAGCTTCTCCCTTTGTGCAGGGTCACTGGAGTTTCGGTGGACTTGTTAACCTTGCCTTCACCTCAGGTGATTGAAAAAGACAGGGCTGTAAAAATCCCTAGGAGGTGCTTGAAGCATTTGATAGTCACTATCAACAAAAAGATGAGAACTGCTGGAAAACTGTCTGTCTTGTCAAAATATTTTGCAGCGCAGGATGGCGATACTTTTTTACCTGTGTTGCCTGCGGAAAAACTGTAATGAATGCAGTTGACAACTAAGCACGAGTTCTGTGAGAGCGTGTGAGCTGAGAGAAAGGTCAAGCTGGATCCAGGTTAAGGTAAAAAGTGTAACTTACAGTATGGTACCGCTAGTATTCTGTGACAAGTTCTTATTTTTGTGATGGTTTAGGGCCTCGTCATGATTTATCTGTCAGAGCTCTGGCATTTCAGTTTTGTCATTTTATTTATTGTTCTGTGGCACTGGTTTCAATGTAATAGAAGTGACTGCAGTAGATTTAGGATATAAACTTTATAAAGCGTTTAGGACTTTCGGATTAGGGTGATTTTTATTTTAGCTCTGTTTTAAATTCTCCTTTACAGGTATGAACGAAGGTGGCCCCTGGGCTGAGGCTTCACAAAGGAGGGTTTGATCTGGAGTTTGTTTTCGTGGCACAGGTGAAGACCTTTGGAAAAGAACTTTTATCATGGAAACAAAGTGTCTATAAGTATTAACTAAACCAACATAATATTTTTTTAAAAAATGTTTCTGAGAATACAGAGATACTTTTTCCTTTGTTATCTCAGAAGAAAGAATGTGTTGTGTGTTCCAATTATATAAAGTTGTATAAAATGCCCCCCTCCAAAGTATTGGACAAAACTTATTCAAAGTTCAAAACCAAAATGAAGTGTTTAAAACTGTTGGTTTCCCCTCTGCCCTGCTCATATGCACGCTGTGTGTATTGCAGGGGTTTGAGAAGTCTTGAGAACTGTTTGGAGAACTAAAAATGAATGGGGATGTTCCGCAGGCCAAATATCTAAGTGTCCTATCACAACAGTAAATAAATTTTAAATAACATCTTTGCAGAGTACAACTTTTCTTAAACAAACAGCAACAAAAAAAATCTGGTCACTGGACTGACTGATAATACTTTTAGGATATGAAAAAAGTAAATCAGCTTTAAAAATGCATTATGATTATGCCATTTAAACTAAGGATCCGGTTTTGTTCTCTTTGTAATAGAGGAAGCAACTGTTACATTCTGATGAAGAAATACTTAGTTGAGGAATTTTTATTACACGTTGAATACACAATGAATAAAGCTGTCAACTACCTGTTATAGGTGTCATTGATTAGAAATACTGCCTACTGACACAGTGTTTGGAATCCTGTCTTGTCGGAGTCCTTAATGGAGTGGAGCAGCAAAAGCGGTCTGAGCACTGCTTACGATGGTGGGAAACTGCTCTGTAGGATCCCTGGTCAGTCTCCTATTGGAAGATCAAAATATTCTCCATTCTTATCTCTGTGTTCTGGGTTTTAAAGCTCAAGTACAAAGAAGTTAATATTGTGAGTAATCGCTACAGTTAATCTTTGATTTTTGTGCATCGTTCATATAGTTGTCCAATTTCTTCATTGCTCACAGTAACCTGTTGTTAACTATACAAAAAGGAAATTATAAATATTATAAATACAGGTTGAAGCTGATCGCATGTCAGAATCCTGAGCCAGAACTAAAATACTGAAAACACTCACTATAGAAACTCTTCTGTTATTGCTGAGCCTGAGTTAGGTTTTCATGCGCTTCTGTATGATTATCTTTAAAGTATTTTCTGCTCTATCCTTAAAAATCATTTAACGTAACTGCAGTTTGGTCAATTAGGTGATGTCATCCACAGTTTATATTTTGTTGTTGATGGTTCTCCATGTTTCATTTCTTTCCTTTTTTTTTTTTTACATGAATGCCGCAGCCTTACATTAATACCAGTTTCATATGAAGGGCTCCTATACATTAAGCACGTGCATCATGTGTGAAATCCTACTGTGTTCTATGTCTGTAAAATTGCTGGGTAGCCGAGCATTTGCTGAAATGAGCTTCTGATTGTTTTTTGTGGCTTATAATACTCCTTTGTAGATCTGCTGGTATCTTGTTTGTCCCTCCTTCATCTAGACAATGCATTCCTTCATGTTTTGTGTAACATCTTCTTCTGTGTATGTAGATACGGTAGCTGGAAAGAGAAAATTCTGTTCTTAAATTGTCCCTCTTCCTGCCCTTAACTTCCCCATGCCCCAGTATAACTGGAGTGTTGGTCATTAAGGGGAATTGAACAGTATTGGTTGATGATATCTGTGAATTCTGGGGAAAAGGGACAAAAATGAGCATTGGGAAACTATGTAAATTTTCTGTCAATACAAATTTATGCTTTGAGACCCTTAAGATCAATAGGGGAGTACTATAGGCAGAATAAAAAAAATAAAAAAAAAAAAAAAAGAGCTCAAGATGTTGGATGAATAAGCTCTGGAGCTTACTACCGTTTTAAGAGGCTTGGATGCTGGTGCTGTGCCTTCTGTCTGTTGTTCATTTGTTTAAATCTCTCCCAGGAGTGTTTAGCAAGGTGTAAACTGAGTGGTCAAGTCTAAACCCAGAAGGGCTCTTGTCTGCTGTTACTTGCTCATTTTTAAAATGTAATCAGTCCTTTGAGGGATTTGGGCGAGTTCAAAACAATATGTTTTTCAGTGCTTGCTTCCGGGACCGTTGTATAATTGCTATGGCTTACGAGTGATTCCCATTGGTTTCTGCATTAATTGCTTGCAAATAATCCACATCTGTGTCACAATATTCTGTATTCTAGCAGTGTTTCACATAAGAGGTTGATACTCAGAAGCTCAGACGAGAAATGAAGGAAAGTTATTTAAAGCAATGTATGGAATGGGAAGCAGCTGTTTTAAGTTAGCAAATTAGGAGAAGAGGTGAATGCTTCTGGTATATCAAAACTGGCTTTTTTTCCCAGAGTTAAGTGTAGGATGTTGTTTCCATTTTTATTTGCACAGTATGAGGCATACCAGTGGAGCCTAGAAATTCATAATTAACAAAACAAGGGAAGAAATTAAGTTTCACGTGTTTTTGCTGGTCTATGGGAATAGACTGATCGACGTTTACACGCATAAACCTTCCATAACTTGTACACTAGTTTTTAAAATAGTTTACATAGATTTCTACAAGTCTTTTGCAGTATGCCACACCTCACCCCCTTTTCTGTTTGTCAAATATGTTTTTTTATTTCCTGCTGAAACTGGTTGTCGTAGTTGGTGCACTTTTAAGACAGGGTTTAGATGAGTTTTGGAGGTTTTGATTGTTGGGGATTTTTTTGTTTGTTTTTTAACCAGGAGATGCACTGTGTATTGTCTCTTTTTGTGAAAAGGATACTTAAGAATATTCGTGAAGTTTATTCTTTGGTGTTTTAGCTAACCAGGCAATTCGTCACATAAAATGGAGCTTTCTTCATATTTCTTCTCTGAAGCATTAATCATTTTATTATGAAGGTAGAATGACATCATTAAAAATAAGTGCTTTTTATGGCTTTGATACTTCATTTTACTGTACAGGATTTAACAAATGAAAAATAATTGTTCAGTTAGTTCCAGTGGCTTATAGTATTTTGTACTTACATTGTAACTGAATATTCAGCCATTCTTACTGCTGTTGGTCTTCCTTTTACAGGCTGTTCTGTCCATCATCAAATTGTATAAAATCTCATGAATTGGACATTGTAAACCAGAAATACTAGGGATTTGCTTAATTGCTAGATAGACCTTCAGGATAATTTGGGGGAAAAATATATGTATAATGTGAAAGTGAAAAAATCCAAAATTGAAGACGTAGCATAACTTTGAATTCAAATGAGCAGGCCATGTGGCTTTCCTGAGTAGTTTGTAGAGAATCAAAATACAATAACTTGTTAGACGTGTGATGGGAGGGAGGGTGGGAAATCAGCATTATTTTTTATTATTTTTTTTTTAGCCTGTCATAAATCTGTGAGTAGGTCAACACACAAGTAGGAAAAGAGGAAAAGAAGTTTAGAGATTCTTGCAAAACTCCTGATACAGTTCCTTTAAAAAAAAAAAAGCTGTTAAACTCAGCTGTGGTATGGCAAAATAAAACACCAAATCAGAAGTAGGAAAGAAAAATGACAATTTTTAGTACAAAAAGTTTAAAAAGTTTTACATACCAGCATTCAAAGCTAAAAACATGTGTTGATGTGTTTTTGTAACTTATGTGGAAAATAGAGCGAATGATGATGTCGAAACAAAACTGTATAATATGAAGTTTATTGAAAAGAGTTTGCAGGACTGGTTTAGCTGTTCCTGAGGATGATAAAAGACATTTGGAGGAGACTCTAATTAAAATAGAAAAATCAGAGATTCTTGTCAAATCTCAGTGTTGGGATAAATTAGAAGGGTGTTTTTTGTCTTGTCTGGTTGGTGGTTGTTTTTTATAGCAGTTTTTCTGAGTTACTCAAATCAACAAGAACATGATTTTTTACGATCCCTGCACACCAGCAGTGTGAACGTAGTTGAAAGTACAGCAGCCTTACTGTTCCACTAGAACTTAAAGAAAACTTTTGGGAGTATTTGACTAGTTATGCTCTTTTCCTAGTTAAAAAAAAAAAAGGAAATGTAGTTTTTATACTTTACAGAATGATTAGGTTTTGATTTAGCAGAAGTGCTTCAGAAGAACGGAGTGCATTTTTTTTTCTTACAAGAAGAAGCACCTGCTGTAGAAAGACCGTATCGTATGCAACTTGCTGCAGTGGATGTGGGAGCTTTCCAGTCTGATAGTTTCAGTAGTGAAGATGAAAGCGAGGACAGTTCTTGGGCAGGGGATTTCAAGAGGAATGTGATTCATGGGACATAGTTACTAGCGTAATTACCAGTGCAGCTGCCGTAGTAACTTCTGCCAGTACTAAAAAAAATCTGTCATGTCCAGTGCTCTGTTGGTTGTAGCGTAAGTGATAAAGATGGGAGCAGCAGAAGTGTAATACCTTGTCCCACTTACCAACTTCAGACCAATGTACGTGGATGGAGCTATTTCTGCTAGGTTTCAAACTGACACCAAAGCTTCACAGGATTTCCTAAAGCGTTTAGGCTGAGCTAAAATTTTGGAATTGGACATGGTAAGATTTTGTTTTGTGTTTTCTGTAAATAATAGTGAAAGGGCAGGGGTTCAGAGGGACTGACTTACTCTGATAATGAGTAAAACCTGTTGAATTCAGGTAAGAAAAAAATCCCAACCCTTAAATATTTTGCACTTCTCTTTTTGCACTTTGGTTAACAAGGTTTTATTTCAGTAATAAATTAATTTGCTTCAGTATTGTAATAAATGGGACTTTCCTGTTTCTCACCATGCTAATACTTTCTATTTGCCATTCCTTAAACTGTAGGTCAGACTTTTCATTTGTTAATATTTGTTTCCAGTTAGCTTGAATGGAATACTTCAGATTTGATCCAAAATGGAATTTGGAGTTAGGAGCTCTTGAAAAATTTGGGAGCACAAGGGATAAGCAGTGTTCTGCTAGACCCAGACTTCCGTTTAATATAAATTTCTAGTTCAAATGAAAAGAATCTTTTACTGGGAATGGGGAACTTCTGAAATGCTAACCCCAAAACCTCTCACTAACGTGTGTCATCAAAACTCAGTTGTCTAGCACTCAATAAGTGCAATTTCCATTTAAAATTCTTAAAGTGAATTGCCAAAGGTCATGCATCACTCTGCTGTCACGGATGGGTCAGGAATTCAGGAACTTTGATTTTTACAGTCAGCGCAGTCTATTTAACTGCCTGGCCCCAACATCTGCATTAGCAGATCACCAAATTTCATCTGTGCAATACATATAATTATTGTCCTATTTAAGAGAGTACTTAGCTTCCTTCCTAGCTGTTCTGAGTATCAATAACACATATGTACACACACGCAGCCTTCCTAACTTCATTCAGTCTTCCTTATCCTCTTCAAAGAATTGCCAGGTTTGCTCTTCTCAACCTCTCATCTGCCTGCTGTTTCACTTTTGTCATTTCCACCTCCTGTTTCTTAACAGCCTGCCTCCTACGGCTTGTTTGGCATTCTTGAGCAAAGGCTTTTGTGGCTTGATTCAGGGAAGAGGTAAAGAAGGAATCAGAAGTTCCAATATACAAAGGTATCACAAGATTGTTAGTGATTTCATGGAAATGTTCTCTAAGCATCCTTGGCTCTTACCCCTGCTGACTGCTATGGCACAACTCCTACAGACTTAAATTCGGCACCATGTGAGTCCGATAGTATTCCTACTATAGGATTGAACTCTGCTGTAGGGCAAGAGACTCCCTCTACTCCCAGGCACCTCCTGGCTGCAAACAGAGCCACAGTGAGCAGTGTAGTTCTGTAGCTGACACGTCTGGCATGTGTATGTATGTACTGGGGCTCAGCCCTAATGCAGTGACCTCTTTTGTGGCAGTTACAGTGTATATTTTCTTCGTCATAGATGGCTATCAGTTTATGGAATGAGAGTAGCATTGCACTTTTGAAAATACCATTAAAAATTAAGATTCTCTACAAACTTATTTTGCCTGAAAGTTGTGTTGGTTTTTGTTGGGTTTTATGTTGGTGTTTTGGTTTTTTGGTTTGTTTTTTTTTTTTTTTAACAATGAAACCCCCAAGCCTGAATATTGTAATTTAATCCTTTTTCTGTGCCATCTTCGAACGTCTTTCCAGTATGGAAAGCAGGCTGAACACTGGTTGTTTTGTGTTGTTGTTTTTTTTTTTTTTTTAATTTAATCTCCTTTAAAGCCAATGAAACAAAAATAGTTCTAGTTCTAAAATGAAGACTACAGTTTCAGGTGGTGTAAAAGGAGATCAGCTCATCCCAGAGCGTTTTTGGTTTTTTTCCTCAACAATTAGGTCTTCACAGTTTCTGAAGTAGGTTAACAAATAGAGTTTAATAATCCTTTAGTTTCTCTGCTTTTCTTTGTGTCTTGTTAATTTTTCTGCCTAATGTAAAGGTATGGTACATTGTACATCCATCATTTCTGTTTTCCCAATTACATAAATAATTCCCTTGTTAAACTCAATCACGGGTGACAATAGGATATGTAACTCCTGTTTCAGCCAGCGCTCTGAAAGAGGATTTTGCAATTCTTATATTGGTTCAAAAACTCATTGAGCCAGAGACAAATCCAGCCAATGGACCGGTAACTATGAAGACTCACAGACTCATTCATATCTATGAATAATATCCATGACATGTACAAACTAGGAGGAAGACTCACATCTGTTTTATAGGTGGGTAAACTGAGCTGAGGTAAGTGATGTGAACATCATGTGGGAAATCCAGATGGATCAGAAGTTCTAAATCTTGACTGATAATAGAGTTACCCTTCTTCTCCACCCAAAAGTACTTGGTGCTCCTTAGATATGCAGGCTGGTCTTCAAGTGTGTGGTGTGTCTCCTGTCATTTTTTTATGCCCAGTTATAAAAATAAATGGAGCTACTTTTGCGACACAGGAAAAAAAGCAAAAGTTAATTTATCAAGTTGAAGACTTGACTTGTGCTAGGATGGGTGGCTACTTTGTTCAGAGACAGAACGAAGGGGGAAGGAAGCAAATTCTGCAGCGTAAAAGTTATTATCAAAACCAAATTAATTTTAAAGATAAAGTAGATGAGCCTTTTTAGAAAGTTAGAAAGGATGATTTTTGTGTGTCCACACCGTTGTTGCCTTTAGAGTGGAAGTGACGTACTGGAATAAGCATAATGATTTGGTGCTGAATAGGAGGTTGAGCGCACACTGGATGTGGTGGCCTGGCTCGTAGAGTTAACGGAATTGTTGCCATTGGCTTTGTGAGCGCTTTGGTTTTGGCTCGTAAGCCGCTTACAGCTCCTCTTCTGCAGTGAGAATAAAGAACAATCAGCAAGTTTGTACAGAAGCTTCTGGTAGACATCAGCCGTGAGATCTAGCCTGGCATTTAATTAAAATTTAATTAAATAAATGTTTTTATGGAAATAATGGGAATCCTAATCCTCTTGTGGCCATGTTGTGGTGTTCTCCCTCCTAGGTGGGCATGGAGTTTCTGGGTGGCAAAAGCAGGAGTTTTACAAGTAGTCTATGCACTCTGTCCTGTAAAGCTGTAATTTGAGTACGTTCTGCGTCTGCTAACACAATAGTAGCTACAGGGGTGAAGCAGGACTTGGATAAGTAACATTCAGTTTTGCTCCAGTAGTCAGCAGAGAGAGGGTCCCTACCTCCTTCCTCGTGGGAAGAGGACTCTCAAACACAGGCAGTGCTTTTTACAGCGCCCTGGTAAATGGAGGCTTCTACCGAAAGATAAAACTGGGTATGTTGCTCCAGTGAAATACATTACGCGTTTGTTATTCTCTGGGTAACAGCCAAATCATTTGTTGTCCCTCCACACACACACACTTCCATTTATAAAGGAAGTCTTCAGTCTTTTGAATGTCATACAAAACTGTTCAAACCCAGACTTGAGCAATTGAAATTCAATTAGTTCAATCAGAGCAATTCAATTGACACAGCTGAGTTCTGTGATCCGAACAAAAGATTTTGCTTTAATTGTGTAGGAATATATAAATGGTGATGTGATTGTCTTGTTCCCGGCCCTCCAGAAAGTTGTAATGCATTTTAAAGTTTAGTGGTGTACGCCCCATTTTGCTGCTTGAGGTTTATGTGGTGCCTCAGCCTTTCATAAAACCGCAGGTGAAAACAGTCCCCTGGAAAACAAGAAAGTGTTGGTGTTTTCTGTGGGCAAGCCTGCTCAGCGTTGGGGGTTAACATGTACCATTATGACTAAATTCGGTAAATGGCTGTCATCCATTCTGCCTTGAAACATCCATTCGCAGGATGGTAAATCATTTGAGGTTGCGATTCACGGCTCAACTGTAGTGATGTTCAACTCAAATCTGAAGTTTATCTCAGAGGAGAAGAGGTTATGATGTCTGCTTTTGTTAAATCTATTTACGCTGCTCAGTCTACAACATACAATGGAGTGCAAAGCCAACATAAACACGTTTATTCCTAGAAGCAGAAATTTCCTTGATTGTTTGCCTCTGCCACCAGCAGTTGTGCTTTTGGACTTTGCTTTTCCCATGGCATCTGTGGCTGGTTGCCAGCGTTTCTTTTCTCACCATCCTAGATGCTTCCTTACTACGTCACATTTACTTTTCTGGATGTAAGCAAAGACCACAGTCACCGTCTTGCTTCCTCCGTGCCTGACTTTGCACAAGCATGCAACCAGTGGTCATACCAGAGTTGTGGTGTTACCTAGTTCTGTTTTCTCTCACAATCTACAATTTCATTTTGTCTTTCTGAAAGTGTCTCTGTATGTGAGGCGTCAGCTTAAGCATCACGCAGTTGAACTGGAGATTCCCTATCTCTGCCAGCCTTCCTTCACTGTTTTAGTCATGGAAGAAGAAGCAGCCTTATTTGTTTATGCAAATTAAAATTGAGCATCATCTCTGAAATAAGATTTTTCTCCAGTTCTCAGTAGGGTTGTCTAAACTTCCACATTTCTTTCTACATGAAATCTTAAATGATGATGTCCTTGGCCATCTGCATGTGGAGAACTTGCACAACGTCTCACTATCTGATTAATCACTCCTTCCAATATTGTTTTCTCTAAGTTGACAAATTTCATCATGTTGCATCCACGCAGAGTGATGCTGTGGAGGGCATCGTACAGGATAGTGGTTTGGTATTTCATCTTCTCGCTTTCCAGAGGAAGTATTTTTCCTTATCTTGGATCCCACACAGCCTTGTTTCTCATCGCCTCACCTTAGTCAGCCACCAGTTTTGCTTGATGCAGTGTGCCAGCCTGCATTGTCTGCCAGTTGCATTTAAAACCCTTATTTTCATACAAGGAGGAGTATCCCATAAACAACCCCTTCTCCTGAACAGCCCTTAATTTTCCTTTACTATGATGACTGCAAAAGTCCTCGGACTTATTTGTTGATGTGCTGTTGGGGCTATCAGTGCTCTTTTGCTGTTTGCCTGGGCCTCCCAACCTGTCTATTCTACTGTTGCCTCTTATTTCTTTTTTGTGCCCATTGTGGAATTTCTGTCACATGTTTGTCCTATCCCAGGACTCCTCATGAGTCAGTGGCTAGACTTCATAGATATTATAGTAAAACAAATAAATAATGATAGAATATGCAATAATCAAATGTTGAGCCGAGCGTGGAAGGCCATCTAGGCCATACTTCCTTTCAGGGCAGGGTCAGCTAAACATCACTTTCTTCCTAACAGATGTTTATATGGGCTGCTCTTGGAGGTAAGTAATGCTGAAATTTCTGCTTCCCAGTAATTTGCTCTGCTACCTTGCCATCCTTGCTGGTCATAACGTCTAACCTGAACCTTCCTTGTTACAGTATAAGCCCATTTCTTCTCATACAGGTTGTGAACAGGAAAAAGGTTTGGTGGTTTGGTTTTTTTTAACACTTTATTTAAAGTACTTACAGACTTTACGGTCTTTTTGTTAGACCAGCTTCCTCTGTTTCTTCAGCCCTTCCTTGTAGGTTGTTTGCTGAACATCTGATCGTTCTCACTGCTTTTGTGTATACAGTCTGTATTGGGTACACCCCTTTCTTAAGGCACAACATTCCAAAGGTGGGTGCTGTACTCCAGCTGAGACCTGGGTTATATTTGTCTTTGATCCTCATAAAGTGCAGCACTACTGTCCAAATAAATAAACGCTGTTGACTCATGTTCACCTTGTAATTTCTCTGCAACCATTACATTCTTTTCTGTAGAGTTATTTAGCTCATTCTTTCCATCCAGTATTTATGTGATTCAAATGGCAGTAATAATAAGTAGCTGCAGTGGTCAATATGTCAATGAAAAACTATTTCTAGAGGGAAGTGTGATCAGTGCGAGGAAGTTGCGTGGCCTTGAACTGGAAACAGAACTGGAAAAGATGCTGAAGCTGTTAAAAAGTGGATATAAGCCATCTCATTTTTTATGGTGATTTGGCAGCATCCTTGTAGTCACAATAGCTGTTAGCTCAAATAGCTTTGCTTCTTTGATATTTATCCTTTAGGTATGTAGAGGGAGGGATTGTATCCCTTTTCAGCCTTTGTTTTGTGAAGTGCCTATATACTTGATGAGATCTGTTACAAAGATAGTCTTAGGTCTTCTTCTCTGGACTTGTTCTTTGCTAACAAGAACAATTATATTTTTAATAACTCTTCTGATCCATTTCATCCTGGGTGTCACAAGGCAAGAGATCCTGGTTTTATTTCTGAATCTTGAACCTTAGAGACAACATAAAGAAGCGTAAGTGTATCAGATGGTACTCGGAAGAGTGAGTCAATGGGCCAAGTGGCTGATCGTGCATCCTTCCCATCCACGCAGTCCCAGAGTGCTGCAAAGGCTGAGGAGCAAACTCTGCCAATACTGGACCCAGCAAAATCTTACAAGGATTTTCAGACTGAAAAAAATGCCAGAATAGACAGAAAAGATGTGGGTAGTAAAAGAGAGGAAGGATTTCTTGTTGTCAGTCACTATCCTTATTGAGTGCGGTACTACTACTCTAGACCTTGGAAAATAACACGTTATTTTCTTCTAAATATGACAAAAGCAAAACCTAGGACTAAGTGGTGGATATGGAATATAACCAAAAGGATTTGTCATCTGCTAAGTATAAAAAGACTTCACTTCAAAAACAAACAGGGTGGCTAGGCCCTATATGTTTGTTTTTCTTCATATGGATCACGAATTCCCATTTCTGTTTAAGCTAAATTTGCGTTTGGGTAAATGGAAGTGCTTTTCCTTTACAGAAATGCTATTACAAAAATAGCAAGTGATTTAATAAAAAGAGCTTCACAGAATATTCACAGTTCACCCTCTTGCGTGCTAGAGTTCAGCGTTGTACAAACAGGATCAGAAATTCTTTGCTTACCTAGCAGCAAACGGGCTGCTTAGTCAGATACGCAAAGCACCCTGTTGAGCATACAATGCTGAAATAAAGTTTTGATAATTTAGCCGCCTTCTATAGTGTCATTTGTTGCGGGGTCAGACTTTGCAGATAATAGCTACACAAAGCGCCTCAGCATGCTGTGTGTCTTCTGAATGAAGCTCAAAGCACAGATCTTTACGCTGGAATGTGTGCTTGGAGATGAGCTAGGGAAATAGTCAGGGGCTCTGAATGTTGTTACTGCTTATGCGCTGCATTATTCTTTTTGAAAATTCCCAGAGCTTGCGATATGTTGTGTATATTTAAAAGCCCCATGAGGGGAGGAATAAAATACGTTCTTCTTCTTTCCTCCATACTTCATGAATAGCTTCTTTCTTGAAAACACAAAATGATACAACCTTGTTTATTTTGTTACGTCTGCTTCTGCTGTTTTTACAGTAATCTTAAAAATGTACTCTTTCTGTCATTGTTCCTTAAATATTTGCTTTCCTATCTCAGCCTCATGAGTGGAAAACCATGGGAAATGGATGTTTGTGGTTTATTCATGTTTTCAGTTCTTCTGGAAGTTGAGAGTTCTAGAAATCACTGCAGTATGGGCAAAACAAGTAGACCTGCATTTTCAAATCTTGTTTCTGTGTGTAGAAAGTCTGTGGCCACCCTCTTTTTTTTTTTTTTTTTTTTTTCTGAGGCAGTTCCGCAGGTCAGTCAGGCATTCAAAGCTCCAATTAATTTGTGTGAAAATAAGATTAAAAAAAAAAATAAAAATCAGTTGGCAGTTGTGAGCTATCTTACTACAAGCATCAGAACACGCAGAATGCCAGCTAGCATGAATTAGAGTGTGTGCCTATAAAGAAAGGCGCGCGTTCATCTGAGGAAATAGGTAGACTTATAGGTTGAGATTCTGAAAATACGGCAGGGCTGCAGGACGTGTGCAGGGATGCAGAGCTGCATGCCAAATGTATCTGCTCCCTTGCAATGACCATCCGTGCAAATCGAGCTTTTGGGGATGCAGAGGAGCTATACTTGTTTTACTGGGCATATATCTAATTTGCACACAAGCTCGTGACAAGCAATAATGGAAATCAGAAGTCAAATTACTGGAGTGTTTTGTATTAATTAGTATGTTTGTGAACTTTTAAAACACTCTGATATACTTGGTCATACATATTTGAAGGTACATACATCTCTGCGTACAGGTTACTAAAGGTAAGTTCTGGTACCAGGAAAAGTACAAGGACAGTAAAATGATACAAACAAGTCACCTTTGTTTTTTTTGTTCTGTGAGGTAAAATGGAGGGATTCTGATCTATTATTTACTAGCTAGAGGTGAATACGGAAGGTGGCTTTTTGTTCCTCTAAAATGAACAGTGGCTCATCAACTTCTGGCTTTCACACGCACCAGCAAAATATCTTCCCCTTGATTTAATCTTCAGCTTGTTCCAGCTTTCCACCTTCCTTCTGTCAGTGCTCGCGATATGTCTTTACTCAGCATCTCTGAATGCAAGGGAGACACGGGTGGAGCTTAAACCTAGGGGTAGCAAATGAATTTAAGCAGAGGAAGATAGTACTTGAATTATTTATTTACTTATTTATTTATTTTTCTACAAAAGGCTTCTATCACAAATTGACTTTATAATCATAGGGCAATGTTGTACTCTCCAGAAATGCCTAAACTCCACCCCAAAAAAAGTCCACGATGAAGAAGGGACGGGAGTATAGAAGTACATATAGAAAGCATGTTTTGCCTTTTTTGTTGTTTTGGGTTTTTTGGTTTTGTTTGTTTGGGGTTTTTTTGATAAAGGGTATCCTTTAGATTCCTGCCAAAGGGTCCTATTACTGAATCCTGTACATTAAACTCATCAAGTGTTTTAATTAAAAAGTGTAGGCACTGCTCTTACGTCTTGATGAGATGCACACATGTATTGTTCCCTTGGTCGAGAACCATTTCCTTTACTCGGTTCTGGCCGCCTCTTCCCGGGGCCTAATCCTGCTTTGACAGAATGCCCCTGCGGCTGACTCGAGGCCTGACTGAGGGTGGGAACCCACAGATTTGGAGAACAGTTGCACAGCTGATCACATGTACAGAAAGCCAGTGCTTTTAATTGATGGTTAAAGTGTTGAAATTGGGGAAGAAGTGCTCTTGATCTTTAGTATTGCTGTCCTCTTTGATCTCCTTGGCAATCCCTCTGTTTAGGCAAGAAGATCCTTAGTGTTTTATTGAGGTTTTGATACAGGCAGGTCCACCTCACCGCAGTGATTAGGTGGATCTGCCCTGCCCTCTTATAATTTTACAGTTTCTTTCTTTGGCGATTCTTTGATCTCCAATCTGAGATGTCATCACATCTCGGATCCCTGGAAGATGCCATTGTTTTCCAGGGTGTGCCTCCTCTTGACAAATCAGTTCCCAGTGAGCTATAGTTCAGTGGGGTAATCCTGAAGTCAGATAGTCCCCCATTGCTAGCCTATACCAGCACTTTTTAGGGATTTCCATCCTACCTGGAGAGTAGAAGACAACAGGATAAGGAAAAGCCCAGGTCTGCATTTTGACAGGTGCCGTTGTTTCAGCAGGAGACCAGTAACTGTTTGAGGATTTCCAGATTGTTTCGAAAGGAGGACTGGAATGAGCTGTGCCGGGGGAAGGTGGAGCAGAAGGAGCAGGGTCCATATCCTTGGTATTGCCATGACCAACACCGGACCATGTCATCTTCAGTTGCAGTAGGCTCACGAGCAAGTGAAGGTCTGTGAGCACAATAATGTATTGCGGAGTCTTTGTAAACAGGCTTCGAATGAACCAGGCCACCCCATTCAGAACCTCAAACAACGATAAGATGATTACTGATTAGGCAGACCAAGTGAAACAACCTGAACGTAATTGCGGTTGCACAGACCTGTGGAATCACGCTGCTCGGAAGGGGCTGCAACTGGGCTTCAGCCATAGCATTGCTCTTCTCCTTGCCTGCTCTCCCCAAGATAAGGGTTCACAAGAACCAAACCTTGAGGTAAGGAAAATGTGCTGCTGCTGTGAAACTAATACTAGGAAAGTGTTCAGGTGAGGGAGGTAGATCCCACTACCTGCTGGTTATTGGGGTCCAATAGTCTTTTTATTTCATAACTGAAATGGTAGGGAATGTCCTGTAATAGCGAGGAGCAGAGTAGAAGCCAGTTGCGTGTCTGGTGAAGCTGAGAGAAAGGACTGGGTTTGGGTTAACCTACCACTAGCTTGCCCTATGAAGCTTTTTTTTGATGGGATGAGCATACTTGCTTCTTATTTGTTCATTAATAGAACTGAATACATTTCAGCCTTTCTTTCAAGGTCGAAGAATGAACATTGAATGTGTATGTAGACAACAGCTTGTCTTTCAAACAGCAGCAATGAAGTGCCACAATGTTTTTAACCTTCCCATTTATTCCTGTTTCAATGTAAGTATATGTGACTTGGCTGTCCGCGTGGCTGTAACTTAGCACTGAAACGAAACCATTGCCAAATACACATGGTCAGATATTCCAAAAACAACAACAAAATAGTCTTCTCTGTGTGTGGATGACTGTGACTGTCTGGTGAGTGTCATCTGTGTTAAAGTGCTTTTAACTTGTTGCCCAACAAAAAATGTGTTATAGCAGCGCTTTTGTTAGCATTAACATTTTTCTGGCCATATCCACTACAGTTTCCAGGGTCTTATCTTACGTTTCGGGCTCTGGAATTCTGCATCTCTGGATTTCTAGAAACAGGTTGTTAATCTTTCACACGTTTAGTAAACATATATCCCAAAGCAGACTTTATTTTGTCTTTTGCCTAGGGGATATGTGCATAGAGTGCAGCATAAGTTTTGCTATCTATACTTGATTTAAGAATTGGAAGTAAATAATTAGGTAAAACCCTTAGTGCACACAAGTGTGCATAAAAGAAAGGTGTTTCTGGCTGTCTTTAAATTTAACATTTTATATAAATATATTCCTAAGGGTTTTGTAGTGAAATTTCTTTTTACGGTTTCCCCATGATTTGCAGATGTATTGTTCCTCAGCAAAAATATCTGGCGTGGCTATTTTCATAGAATCGTAGAATGGTTTGGGTTGGAAGGGACCGTAAAGCCCCCCCAGTGGCACCCCCTGCCCTGGGCAGGGACACCTCCCACCAGCCCAGGTTGCTCCGAGCCCCGTCCAACCTGGCCTTGAACCCCTCCAGGGATGGGGCAGCCACAGCTTCTCTGGGCAACCTGAGCCAGGGGCTCACTGCCCTCAGAGTGAAAAATTTCTTCCTGTTACTTCATCTAAATCTCTCCTCTTCCAGTTTAAAACAGTTAGCCCTCGTCCTATCATCACACGCCCTTGTGAAAAGTCCCTCTCCAGCTTTCTTGTAGACCCCGTTCAGATACTGGAAGGGCTATTAGGAACTGGAAGGGGCTCTGAGGTCTCCCCGGAGCCCTCTCTTCTCCAGGTTGAGCAACCCCAACTCTCTCTGCCTGGCTTCGTAAGAGAGGTGCTCCAGCCCTCTGAGCATCTTCGTGGTCCTCCTCTGGACTTGCTCCAAAAAGGTCCATGCCCTTCCTATGTTGGTGGCCCCAGCGCTGGAGGCAGCACTGCAGGGGGGTCTTCCCAGAGCAGAGCAGAGGGGCAGAATCCCCCCCTCGCCCTGCTGCCCACGCTGCTGGGGATGCAGCCAGGGTGCGGAGGGTTTCTGGGCTGCCAGTGCACATTATTGACTCACGTTGAGCTTCTTGCCCACCAACACCCCCAAGTCCTTCTCCTCAGGGCTGCTCTCTCCAGCCATTCTCCGCCCAGCCTGTATTTGTGTTTCAAAAGTAATATTATTTTGAATCGCCTTCTGCAAAGTTTACTGTTCCACTGATACTGATCTTCATCTGATACTAGATGCAAAAGATTTCAGAACGACAGGAATGACTAGCTCTAGCACTCAAATAGGAGCAAAAAGAGGAACAGAGTGATTGAGCAATATGTGTGGAACATTAAAAGTTTTCCAGATGTGGCTTTGTGGCCTCGTGTCCCCAAAAGGGGTTACCAGTATAGATCAGGTGTATGTAATACCTAAGGAAGCATTAATCAGCTCCTAGACTCCTCAGCAGGCTGTGAAACACTCTCAGGAACTGTCTGCCAAAGAATGCTGATGATCAAGTGATTCTTAACTTGCGTTTCATTGGGGAAAGGTGTTGTCAGTCAATATCTTGCCAAGCAAGTTTAATGGGGTGGAGATTCTGGGAAAACTGGTGGGACTGGAAGTAAGTAGTACTCTTCTAATATGAAAATTGAGTTAGGCTTCTGAATAAAAAGTGATTATTTGCCTAATTTCCCTTCAGATGTTCTAATATACACATGGGTCCAAAGCTAATTCTCTCACTATTTAATAGCTTTTTGCTGGTTCAGATGCAGACCTTAGAATTGGGGGGGTTGGGGAATGACATCAGTTCGTGGTTAGGAAATCAGGTAAGTAGAAAATTTTTGAATTTTTTTTTGTTCCTTCTAAAATCTTTTACTTTGTGGTTTCTGTTATTTCCAGTTCTCTCGTTCCTTTGTGATCTATTATTTCTATGGATGTTTCTCAAAAAGCTGCTGTTCCTGCTTGTAGCATATAGCAGAATGGGGAGAAGTTTGTAATGTCACTTCTAAAAAAAAAAAAAAAAAAAAAAAAAGCTATTTTCCATGATGCCTAAAAAACAGGATGGGAAAGAAATCCTCTTTATCTTTTCAGAAATATGGGTTGCATTTTTTTTCTATTGGGGGACTGTGGATAACCCAGAGGTGGGGGGCTGTCAGCTTTAGAAGCCTTTGCTTGCAAAGGCAAGGATTTGAAGTCTCAGCCAACATTGCTTTTCCCCAGGTATTTGATTTAATGAGCATAAATAGAAACCAGATAATTTTAAGCTACCTGTAGTAAAGCAATTTCCTTTGCAGACCAGATTTTGCTACTGTCTCTCAGATTATGACTACACGTACCCCATGGGAGAGAAAACCTCAGCATCCAACGTAAGATCTCAGCAGGCAGGAATTTTTATTTTATTTTATTTTTTCATTTTAAGCAAAATGTAACTAGTTATATTTCTCCCTTTTTTTTTTTTTAGGGTATGTAAAGAAAATTCACAACCTGGGGAAAAAAAAAGGGCAAAAAACTTTTTAAATCTTTCCCTCAAGTGAATCAATTTGGAATATTTGCTTTGAGCAGACTGAGTTTCCCTTTAGCTGTGAGTGTCTCTTCTATAGGCCGTTTCTGTTGCGCAAAGACTTCCAGGTATTTAAGATCCTCATTCCTAAAGGTATCCTGTGTTTAAAAAAACCTCACACAAGTCTATTCAGGTGTTTCTGGAGTGCATCCGCATCTGAAACCCATCTCAGGGTCTCAGAATTTGCATTAAACATCTTGCATTTCAGCTGTTGTTGAGAGAGCAGCTGTTGAGCGTGGTGGAGATGTGCCATGTGTCTGGGAGTTACGGTGGTGTGTGTTGTATGAGTTGGATCTGGTGTAATTGAGATGTGGGACTTAAGCTCAAACTGAGCAATGCCTGTGATGCTTCTTGTTTCATACCGTAAATTTCCTTGATTTCCAACTGCCCCCAAAGCAGGGACAGGCCCTAGCAAAGAGACATCCCTAGAGAGGTGTTCAAAGCCAGGCTGGATGAGACTTTGAGGAGCCTGGTCTAGCGGGAGGTGTCCCTGCCCAGGGCGAGGGTGTGGAACTGGATGATCTTTAAGGTCCCTTCCAGCCCGAACCATTCTGTGACACTGAGAAAGGGGCTGATGCAGAAGAACATGCTGCTTCTTTATTTTATTTATGTATTTATTACATGAGAAAGTTCGTGCAACAATTGCCAGTTTGGGGATGAGCCAGCTGACCCTGACTGGCAAGTGCTGCGGGTCTGCAATAAGAGAAGTTGGCAGATGTCTAGAGTGACTTTTCTCTGTCACAGGTTTTGCTTTGTGGCTCCACAACATTTACGTGCGCTCACTGCTGCGGCCTCTCCAGCTGCAAGTCCACAGCTAGCCAATTTGGTATTGACAGATAAATCACTAGGGCTTCTCTAATGGAGCCAGAGCTGCTGGCCGGAAGGTGTTTGTCCCCCTTTGGGTTATTTTTGTCTGAGTAATGCACAGGAACTTGATAAGGGTTTGAGATTTTTTAAAATTTATTTTTTTTTTTCTCAGTGGAGTTTCTGAATTGCACAGAACTCCCTGATGGGGCTCCTCACAGAATCGGTTGAGTTGGAAGGGACCTCTTGAGATCAGCTAGCCCAACTTCCTTGCTGAGGCAGCGTCCGCTGCACCAGCTTGTGGAGGACCGTGTCGAGTCAGGTTGGGAGACTGCATCTCCTCTCTGAGCAGCCTGCTCCAGCCGCTGACCACCCTCACAGTTAAAAAAAAAAACAAGAAAAACCAAACCCAAACAAACAAACAAAAAAAAAACCCCAAACCAAAACAAGAAAGTGTTTTGCTGCGTTGAGATGACACTTCCTTTTTTTTTTTTTTTTTAATTCTTTTTATTTGTGCCCATTGCCTCTTGTCACTGGGCACTGCTGAGAGCGGTCTGGTTTCCTCGTCTTCATTCCCTCCCATCAGGTATTTATACGCACTGGTGAGATCTCCCTGAGCTGCCTTTTCTCCGGGCTTAATAGTCCCAGCTCTCTCGGCCTCTCCTTATATGAAAGATGCTCCAGTCCCTCAACCATCTTTGTGGCCGAGCACTTGACTTGCTGTAGGACCAGTCGATGTCTGTCTCGTACTGGGGAGCCCGGAACGGCACGCACTGGTAGTGAGCGCAGGACCTCACAGGCTTTTTGCTCTCCGCAGTTGGTCTCAAAGCTCATTTTCAAGTGCGGGTGTTTTGACCAAATGTTTTTCCCAGCCTGTCTGACCACCATGAGGTGGCTGGGGCGTTCCTAACTCCAGGAATGCGTTGTCAGGTTCTTTTGAGAAGAAAAGGAGGGGAGGAGAAAATTAATTCTAATGGTTAGGTAGAACGTTCAGTGGAAAGGCTGGCAGAGGGGCAGCAGCCGTCAGGGTGACTGGCTGCCCGTGAGCTCCCTCGGTGTCCCAGTAAACCTGTTTCCTAAGAGCTTCTAAATACCAGTTATTTCCTAACAAATTCTTCCGTTTATCAACACAGAACGCTGTGTAACACCACATAGCAAGCAGAGCTGCAGGAAATTTCAAGTACCGGCAAATCGTTAGGCTTGAGGCCTGGAACTTAATGCCGTCTCTGTGTTCCTGTTATCTCAGATTCCTAATTTAGATTTGAGATCTCTAAGGGGTTCATTTGAACATACTCTTTACTAGCACTTTAAAAATGTCAGGCATATGTTTGTCAAATTTAGAGCTGGTCCAAGCACAATTATGCATGCATTTAAGCGTAGTAGTTAAGTGGTTTCATGAACTATATCAATAAGTTTATACTAATATAATTACACTGACACTAGCAACTTTTATGAATTAACTGTATTTGTTTCCAAACAAATGGAGCTAGTTGGATTGGTACAGAATCTGTGCGCAGACAAACCCTTACTTTTGCTAATTATACAGTATTGCAAAGGTGGGATGCGTTTTGTAAGATGCATCATAATATTCTTTCCCTTAAACAACAGGAAACTGAGGAGTTGGAGCAAGACGCTTTAGTAAAAAGTGGGTGTAGATTTGTTTGGTTTGGTTTTTTTCTTTTGATTTTTGTTGAGTTGTTTGGGTGTGGCTGTTGGTTTGTTTTTTGTTTTTTTTTAGGAATAGGGGGCTATAGATTTCAAGGAAGAAGCATGCTTGGCAGCGATCCAGAGGTTGTTTCCAGTGTACCATAGGCAAAAATGTAAAAAGTCAGAATAACGTGCAGAGTCAGTATTGTCAAGGCTGTCTTGATTGGGGTGACCGGGGAAGGGCGTCTTTGGTGGGTGAGCACAGCTGTCCCAGAGAAGAACCTGGCAGCTCCTTTGGCTCATCTCTTCCAGTTGCTGAGCGTTCACCAGGCGGAGGTGGGAAAGCCGTGGAGAGGCACGCGTGGATTGTTCCTGGGAAGTCATTTCTGAATTGGATTCCGCTCCCGCGAACCATGCAGTACAAGAAAGCTGCCCTTGTGGAGCGGGGGGATTTGATGGGCGCGGGGGAAACAGCGGCGTGGTGTTAGGGCTTGTCTGGATGCCTACGGGGGGGGGGGGGGGGGGGGGGGGGGGCAAGAGGACGGGGGTCCCACTGCAATAGTCCAGTGGGACTTAGTTCTCTCTGCATGCACAAGTGATGTGACAACCCGCAGACCCTGGTGTGGTGTTCCCAGCATTAACTATCAAAGTGAGCCTTTTCCTTCTGTTTTCTGAGTCTATAAACCCTGCGTAAGCACTGCCATCTCTAGCCCTTGGGAGGGCGGCTGCACTCCGTCTGCTGCGGCCACCTGGCAGCGGTGTCAGCCCCGATTCATCTCTGAGTGAGTCTTGGTTTAAAGGGATGAGCCTATGTTTTTAAATTAGCTGTATTTTAACTGAACTGAAAGGTAGGCCAGAGCCTGAGCTGCCAACTCTCTCAACAAAAAGAGATTTTATTTTGAGAGGAATGCAGTAAAAAGTCCAGTCTTTTGTCTGGAGCAGATGCCATCTTCGCTCCAACTGCTTTGCTGGTAGAGGAACCTCCCTGTGTCAAGTTCTCACTGATTTGGTTTAGGGACTAAGCTGGAATGGGCAGAAACGTTTGGATAGAAGTTTTGTATCACAGCATCTGTTTTTTAAAATTGTTGTGTCTGATGTTTCGGTAATGTGGGGGGGGGAGGAATGTAAAATCTTCAAAAATTGAAATCACGTTTTGGTTTGCCTTTCCCACCTCATTTTCTGTTTGATAGCGTAAGGGGTCTCGTTTGCCTTTCCAACTTCAGATGTTATCGTTTGCGGTATTTTGAGGCGGTTCTTATTCCCGCAGTTCCAGCCAGGTGCCGCGTTTGGAACAGCCCTGCTGGCCACGGGGATTTGCTCTTCGGTCACAGCTACTCCCAGGCGTTCCCTTCCCCGTGGCCGCGGCGCTGGCGCTGGCTCCCGGGAGTCGCTGCCCGGGCGCTCGCGGGGGGTAGGTGACACTGGCGGTGCCAGCCCTGTCCCCTGCTCCCAGCAGGGACCACCTGCAGACGGGTAGCTGGGCCGCCAGGCTGTTTGCTCTTGTCGTTTGAAATGCAGACATCAAAATGAAAGAAACGTTGTAGTAAATTTTGTTTTGAAGCTCTAAAAGAAAACTTTCCTTTTTCCCATGTGTTTTTCATTTTGTTAGTTTTGCAATAGCAACTTTTCATCCCGATTCAGATCCCTCCCCCCCCCCTGCCCAAAACAAAACAAAAACAAATTTAGCATTTTCCTGGAGCAGAAATCCCGTTTTCACACATGCATTTCCATTGGGTTTTGTGGGACTACTCGCATGCATGAACAGCTACAGAGTGTTATTGAAATCACAACCATAAATTTTGTAATAGGTTAAAAGTGTCAAACTGTGGATAATAAATTCTGGATATAACAAAATCGTTCATAACATTTGGGGGGGGGGAAAAAAAAAACCAAGACTGCGTTTCCCCCAGTGATTTACAATGGCTGTAATCTTCAAAGGGCCTAAAATAACTTTCCAGTTTAAAATTATTTAAAACACTTCCCTGAGCAAAGAGTGATGTTATGTTGGCCATAACGCTATCTAATTAAATATTTACCGTGCTTCCGTATCTGGTAGCAGAGGCAGGACGGTGGAAGTGCTGATGTGCACGGCCCGGAGACGGCGCATCGCATCTCCCAGCCCTGACCTTGGGGACCACCCTGCGCCTCCCACCCCCTCGCTTGGCTCTGCCTGCTCTCACCCGGCACCGCGAGCCTTCCATCCCTACAGCTCCTCTGGCTTGCGTGGATTTCATCGCCAAAAACCTCTTTGACAGGTGAAAATGTCTTTCTTTGAAGTTCCCCGGAGAGGCAGGTTCCCTTTCGCTCTGCAGTTCGCTGCGCCGGTGCCTCTCGGCGTGTAAACGTTTCTGTTTGCTCCGTGAGCCTTTTGCCTCTGCTGTGCTCTAAATATTCCTCATTTAATGAAGCAAAGTTCTTTAATTACTATTTTTCTTTGTGGAATGGCTCACGGTCCCTTGGTCTTTAGATACTATCAGACTGAAAGGGAAAAAAAAATTCCTTTAAACAATTTTCTGACTCCCTCTAGAGGATTTCTTTCCAAACCCAGAAATAGCTCCGCAGTGGGAGAAGCCGAGCATTCAGTCACTCCGCCTGCACAGCCGGGTTTCAGCGCAGATCACATCTTTTCCCGTATCCGCAGACTGCTTTTTTCTGTCAGTTGCTGCTAATGTCTCCCAGGTTTTATTCCCACTGTTCTTTAAATATAAATGTTCGCGGTCCATTTTTCCTTAGGCAGCGCAAGCCCGGCGTTCTCGGCCCAAGGAGCCCCCTGCAGTCATCGCCCTGTGCTGTGCTCACTCCTCTGGACCAAATTTGCTGAGACTACCAAGTAGAAAGCTTAATTTTAACACCCTTTGGATACCTCCTCTCCCATTGCAATAGTGGAATTCTGATGTCTGTCATGAAGAGCGACTCGTTTTCATGATGGCGTATTTTTTTTCCCCCTTCGTATTAAGGGGTACACATAATTTTCTTGTATATCTGTCCTTTCCTTTTGCTGTCCTGTCGTGCTACGGGTGATGAAAAATGCCATTAATGTTGGGCAGACTGGTGTGGCTTCCTCACAAAGGTCCCGGGAGGAGTGGAGACCTTTTTACTAGAGCGCACTGACGCGGTCCCGCTCAGAAAGGCGAGGATGCGGTGTCTGTGGTCTGTAAGGAAAAACGCTCCGGGGCACTCTGTGGGAAACCTGTTTCTCTGACACGCTTAAATGATAAGGAATTTATTCCTCATATTTCACGTGCGTTATCTTATGTAACCACTCGGTACCGTTATCTTATTTAACCACTTCAGGTGCGTTGCCTTATTTAACCAGGGGAATATTGGTAGCAATAGTAGGAACAAGCAATCCCGGCTCGTCTTCCTACCCCTTAGTTTAACATTATTTCGGGATCTTCCTTAGAAGCAGCTGTGGCTAAGGGCTAATAGCTGGATTATTGCTGCGCTAAGTCATTCTCAATTTGATACAGGTCACAGCCCGCTCTTATTTCCTAAAGGAAATGTTAACCAGAACAATCACTTTAAAAGCAGTAGCTAATGATGGGCAATACCATTTGGTTCCTTTAACATACTTACAGCCAAGAGAGAAGTAAATCACGGTGTAACCAACTTAATGCTACCATCAATCCTCGGCCGAGGGGTCAGGCGTGGGTGCGTGAGGGACCTCTCTGCCTCTGCACTCCCTCGTCCATCCCATACTCCGCAACTCGGCTGGTTTCTTTGGGGAGCCGGGACCGGGATTGTTTCATCCGCAGCAGTGCCTGCGGTGTACAGGTGAGGCCGCGTCCCCCTTCTCACCCCAGGTGACACTGGGTCCCCCTTCTCACCCTTAGCACGTGCAGCCGGGACGTGGCAACCGCTGCCTTGCTGCCTGCAGGAGATTTTGACCCCTGGACCGAAGTCCCTGCAGAAGCACAGGTACCTTGGGGTCGGGAAGGGTCCGCAGGTGGTTTGCGGGGGTGTCTCTGAAGGGCACAGCGGCCGTGGGCACCGAGGGTAGGGTGGAAGCCGTTACTTGTTGCTGGCTGTGCATCCAGGCTGCTGCTGCCTATTTCTGTGCCCTCATTGCAGCAAATTGTCATTGCGGTAATTTCGCGTTTGGGGCCTGAAACCGGCTCGGGTTTATGGCGTTTGGCGTGTGACAGCAGAGAACCCCCCCGAGCGCCAGCATTTAAAGGGCTTTTATCCATGTTTTCACCACCCGCCGGCTCCTCCGCCGCAGGGCCACTTGGTTCCCGGCTCGCAAACGGGACCGGGCTGGGAAGGGGGGACCGGGCTGGGGCCGGGTCCCGTTCCCGGGGCGGCGGCGGGCGGCGCTGGCGCTGCTGGTGGCCGCGGCGCTGGGGACGGGGCTGTCGCCGCCCGGCGGTGAGTCGCCCCTGTGTTCCCCAGCACCGAGCCGCCCGGGCCGGGGGCGCGCTGAGGGGGGTGGGGGGGGTGGGGGTGGTGTCCTTTTTCCTCTTTTTCCCCCCTCTCTTTTTTTTTCCCCCCTCTCTTTTTTTTTCCCCCCTCTCTTTTTTTTTCCCCCCTCTCTTTTTTTTTCCCCCTCTCTTTTTTTTTCCCCCCTCTCTTTTTTTTTCCCCCCTCTCTTTTTTTTTCCCCCCTCTCTTTTTTTTTCCCCCTCTCTTTTTTTTTTTCCCCCTCTCTTTTTTTTTTTCCCCCCTCTCTTTTTTTTCCCCCTCTCTTTTTTTTTTTTCCCCCCTCTCTTTTTTTTCCCCCCTCTCTTTTTTTTCCCCCCCTCTTTTTTTCCCCCCTCTCTTTTTTTTCCCCCCTCTCTTTTTTTTCCCCCCTCTCTTTTTTTTCCCCCCTCTCTTTTTTTCCCCCCTCTCTTTTTTTCCCCCCCCCTCTTTTTTTCCCCCCCTCTTTTTTCCCCCCCCCTCTTTTTTTCCCCCCCCTCTTTTTTTTTTCCCCCTCTTTTTTTTTTCCCCCTCTTTTTTTTTTCCCCCTCTTTTTTTTTCCCCCCTCTTTTTTTTCCCCCCTCTTTTTTTTTCCCCCCTCTTTTTTTTTCCCCCCTCTTTTTTTTTCCCCCCTCTTTTTTTTTTCCCCCCTCTTTTTTTTTTCCCCCCTCTTTTTTTTTTCCCCCCTCTTTTTTTTTTCCCCCCTCTTTTTTTTTTCCCCCCTCTTTTTTTTTCCCCCCTCTTTTTTTTTCCCCCCTCTTTTTTTTTCCCCCCTCTTTTTTTTTTCCCCCCTCTTTTTTTTTTCCCCCCTCTTTTTTTTTTCCCCCCTCTTTTTTTTTTCCCCCCTCTTTTTTTTTTCCCCCCTCTTTTTTTTTTCCCCCCTCTTTTTTTTTTTCCCCCTCTTTTTTTTTTTCCCCCTCTTTTTTCCTTTTTTTTTTTTTTAACTTTTTTACCGAAATCCCGCCGATGTGAGGTTTTTCCCAAGGGCGATGCCGGCCCTCCCGCGGGCAGTCACCGGTTTTTTGGGTGGTTGGTCCTGGGCTCGCGTCCCAGTTTGCTTCCCAGGAACCGGCACGGTTCGTGCTGTGCTTTATTTGTGGTGCTGAGCGTGTAAAACCAGATAGGAAGCGTTAGAATTTACCCATAAAGGGGTTGCTGACCTGCTTAGCTACATACACAACTCCTCCCCAAATTAAAACGCTGAATAAAAAAAATAAAAATTAAAGGGACTATCATTATACTACTGAAGCTAGCTAGTGACATTAGATATATTCTTTCCGGCGTTTCCAAATAATTCTTTTTAAAAGGTGGCTGTAAGCACCTAGAAGCCACGTAGCTTCTGTGTGCTTGTAAAAATATATTTATGTCCTGTCAGCTGTAGGTTAAGGGTTTTTACTCCATCACATCATGAGGGGCCTAAAGGAACATCGTGTTTGCGGATTTAGGGAAGTGGCAAGCCGAAATAGCTCTTCTGCAGCGCTTAAAGTAGCAATCTGGTGTGAATGCTTGAGCTTTTCTGCCACCAAGCGAGGCAGAGCGCAAAGTGATGAGTGACGGGCCCATCTTCTCCCCACGGTCGTCGCCTCCCAGGACTAGTGTTGTTTAAAATTTCATTTTCTTCGTAGCGTTTTCTACCTGTTTCTTCAAATTACTCTCTCTTTTCAAAGCTTGTCATTTTTTTTTTTTTCCACTGGAGGTACTTGGTTATGACCCAAACCGCAAGCGTTTGCTTAGCAATAGTGCATTAGTCTGTTGTTGATGGAAATGATCATCTACAGCGAGGCTCCTCTTCTTGCTTAAATCAAGACTTTATCAAGAATGATGTTGTCAGATGTGTTTCTTGGAGTTCAGCGTTGTGTCTGAGAGTTAGCGAGTAGGACGGGGAGCCCCGGCGCGTGGCCACCTGCTGCTGGTGTGGGCTACCGAGGAGGGGGAACGCGTCCGCGACTGCTGCTACCAACCTGAGGCAAGCTCGGGAGTTTGTTCCAGTCTGAGCTCCCCTTCTTTAACCTTCCGAAGGAGCGGGCCCAGAAGAGATTCGATATTTCCGTTGGTACAGAGGACTCTGCCCGGTGGTTAATTGTACGTGTGCCTGCGGGAAGCCGTTGCTCGTGTTACTCTTGCTGCATAAAACACCTTTTCCCCTTCGATTGTTTGATGAGCGACGGCTTGTTTGAGGAGAGCGAAAAACTTTATGTTCTTGCTCAGACATTCAATGAACGAGAGTAAATCCGTGTCTTTTTCACACAGTCTTCTGTGTGCCTTTTTATGGAACGTATATTTTTAAACATTTAGCCATTATAGAAAGCTTGACAGAAATAAAAATAATACTAGGCTTTGCCTCCTGTATAGTTATAA
This sequence comes from Chroicocephalus ridibundus, assembly GCF_963924245.1. Lineage (NCBI taxonomy): Eukaryota > Metazoa > Chordata > Aves > Charadriiformes > Laridae > Chroicocephalus > Chroicocephalus ridibundus. Next base: position 48,935,963 of record NC_086292.1, read on the forward strand.
AACTTCTACCTTTCCTTCACAAACTTCTACCTGAATAGACTGTTAAAGCACAATTTGTATTTCGAGGTATGATGCAAGATAAACCTGTTAAAGGGCACCTATTACCTGAAACCTTCCCTAATTTCCTACACTGTTTCCAGCGTGGTAGAAGTTGTAGGGCTGTCGCTAACTGAGGCATAAGGAACATTTGGGAAGAGCAGAAGGCACTTGCAGGTGCCACCAGAGTTTATAATATTTCTATTCAGTTGGCAGGTTACTCGATGGTAGCATTCATCAATGTTTTCTGTTGATATAGAGGAAATATCTTTTTTTTTTTTTTTTTTTTTTCCAGATTGAAGAATTCAGTCCTTATGATAGCTATGCCTTTGAGTTCCCAGCTGACAGCATTTAGTCCGTCAGCACCTTTGGTGGGACGGTGGCTGCCGTTTCAGCGGACGGAAGCCTTTCTGGTGAGCCTGCGGGCGAGAGGAGGCGATGTCAAGTCTCAGCTGATGGGCCTTCAGCTCCTGCACCGATTGCTATTCTGGGGAGGTTTGGAGGAAATTTTAAAGACGACAGCTGAGTACAAATCAATATTTTTCTTGACAGCCCTGGTCCTCTTCCTCTCTTTCCAATTTACATCTGTCCTCCGGAGATGACAAATGGCGGCGTAGTAACCAGAGCGGCTTTCCATCTTCTGGTTTACAGTGTGGGTTTGGGGATGGGGTGTTTTTGTAATCCCACAGACAAAATGGATTAATTGGCATACTTTCTCCACTGTAAACCCTTCAAGATCCCTTTGATTTTCAAATTCTCCCATTGCTTGAATAGGGACGTAGCTGTAATTCCCCCCCCGCCCCCATTCTCAGGTTAATTTTTAGGCATTAAGATTGTTCATCTAAATTGTGAAATTTTGAAAACTTCATGCTATTGAGAGCGCGGCGTCAAGCTCTCTAAAACCTCACTTGTTGGAGATCTGAGCGTGTGAGGAAAGCTCTTTGTCATCAAAGGTCAAATTTATTTTCTTTTGTGGTTTCAGCCTTATTCCAAACATGATTTCTTGTGTGTATGCTGTTTTGTAAATAAAGCTTTGGCTGGAAAAGTTATAGGATCTTATTTATTACGTGCATATTGAGGTATTGTGAAGCCTCTCGAAAGACAGGAGAAAGCCACAAGTTTATTTACATTCCTTCAGAAAAAATCACGCATCCTTTTTAGAAATAGCGTTTGTGTGACGTTTTAATCTGATTTTATAACGGTTAGTTTTGTTTGCAGCTCTGTTGCCTAGCTTTTGGGATTAACCGTGAAGGCTTCAACTGAAATTTTTACTGTTTTATATTGTCTCTCAGAAAAACATGGAATTAGGAAATAATTTGAAGTATTTGAGGTTGAGCGGTTACTGCAACACGGCCTTAATAGTAAGCTTCAAGGTTTGGTATTGTCTTTGACCTGTTCCCCTTTGTGTGTCTTTTTAATTTTGGAGCCTTACTGAAGTGCAATTTTTAAACGATCACGATGGTAACGCAGGCGCTGTGACGACCCCGCCAGCGGAGCGGCTGTACGAACGCCTGCTAGGCCTGTTCTGCTGGGCACGTTATTTCATAGCTGAGGTGGAAACTCGCACGGCTCCTTTATCGAGCAGCAGAAGATCAGATCTCACTTTTATATTACCTTTCATGTATTTTGTTTTTTTTTTTTTTTTTCCAAAGCTGCTCTTTCGTATTGCTCAGGAGGGACCAGTAAGATTTTCTGTACTCATTTCTGTACTCGTGCAGTGTCATACAGGCAAACTGCGGCTAGCTTTATTTCTAACTCGCGCTGAAATGGTTAGGATGAAGCGATTGCGTCAGGGGGAAGTCAGTCCCCCCCAAAATACGCCTCTGAACTTTTGTGGACGCTTGAACGCTTTCAAATGCCTGCCTGGGGGCTCGTGAGGGCGGTGTGGCACGGGGAAAGGAGATGTGTCGTATTATCTCCAAGGTCAGTAATTAGACTGCATTGAGGCGCTAGGTAGGATGCTTCAACAGAGTGTCTTCATTAAGGTGCTACATGGGAAAATGATTTATTTTTTTCTTTGTTTTTAAAGGTTCTGATCCCCTGAAGCAAATTCCAGCTTTGGAAGGGAATCTGTGTTACAGAAAAAAATCTGTACAAATTTCAGAGGGGAAAAAAAAAAAAAACCAAACCAAACAAACCTGGCTGTGAAAAAGAGACCACTCTCCTGTGCTCGTTCGCAATAGGGCTGTGCAGCTTTCCTTTACCAGAACTGCTTATGACACGGCAACTTCTATTCAAAGCAGAAGATTATAAAGTACAGAGAACAGCAAATTCAAGCCTATGTATCAAATCGAGATCACGTTGTTTGTGTTTGTGCTGAGCGACTGATTACGTTTCTAAAAAATTTTTCTTTCTTTTTAGCATTGCAGCGTAATTTCAGGAACGCGAAACATGTAAAGGTAATTTTAGCAAGGGGACTTTGGAACGTGGATGTATTTATCTCATTAATTACTCACTCTTTTGGTGCTACTATGTATATGATAACCCAAATTTTTCTGCTCTTGAGACTATTAGGAAGCTTTCCTGTTGATTTTTGTGAGCAATGTCGAGGGAGACAAAGGGAGGATCCTAATAGGTTCCCGCTATGGGAAGACTTGCATGAATTTCATTTTAAAATTTGCAAGGTGGAACCTTTCATGAAGGCGCTTATTTATTCCTAGTGAAGAGGATTCATTTCATCAAGCGGCACTTTTTATAACATGTCACTTAGTTTTGATATGTCACACCCTTCTAGTGCCAGGATTTGAATGATGACGTAGGAACAGGAGTCGTGCGTTGCTTTCTGGTTTCATGATTTTCAAACACAATAACGTGCCGTGTGTTTGCACAGTTTGCGATATGCTGTGGGTTTTGTGACATTTTGGTGTAGTTGTTAGCGTTGACCGACTTGGTTCAGGATTTTAGAATACCTCTGGGTGGAGAAACTTCGCTGCTTCTGAGGTGCAGGCAGTTTTAAAGAACACGTGGTACTTTTTCATAGTTTTATGGTACCTTTCAAAAGTTGTACTTTCTTAGTTGTGCTGTAGTGTTCAAAAATACTCAGTCTAATGATAAAAGAATGTACCGTGTACACGTAGGGCCACTGGCCGTACATGAGGCTTTTAGGCCTGAGTGTATATTAGTTCCTATTCAAAGTTTTGCGCGTGTGGAAGTTTGTACGTATATTTCTTGCATGCAGGCCGGGTAGCTGTTTAGAAGCTACCTGAGGTAATTTTTTTCCAAGAAAAAAGGTAGGAAAGCAAAGTGTAAATTAAAACGTTCAGTTGAAAGCATTCATTTGCAAGTTGGATTTTGACATTTTTAAACTTGAAAAAGCCTATATTCTCCCCCACATAGTGCATCTAGAGGAGAAGCAAATTTATGAGTTGTGAGTATTGTAAAGAATATATTCATGAATATACTGGGGTTTTTTTTTTTCTTGGCCTGATTTGATTGGTTCTTTACTAAAAATAGTAGCCTTAACTTTGGGTTTCCAGGCCCCTCTAGGCATAATGTTTTCATTAAAGTTATCTCCCACCACCCCAGTTTTTTTACAGTAGTTTCTCTTAATTTGAACCTAAAAAAATTCAGTGCGATGATATGGCGATGAATATTATCACCGCAATGAGCGGTGAGCCCCGATGGGATTAAAGTTAGGTTTTGTGTTTGGCAGATGATGGTGCCTCATCCATCCTCATCTCCTGAGCTTTCAGCTGCAGACGCAGCGGGTGCTGTCGTCCACGGTAAGAGCTTTCCCCTTGCACAGCAACGACCCACAATTCAGCTTCAGGCTAAGCAGTAGGACCTTTTTCAAGCCAATAAGCTCTTCAGGAAGGCATCCCATGGACGTTTCCCGTGCTCATTAGGGCACAAAAGCTGCAGCTTTCGAGAGCAGCGTGGAACAGACTCCATTTCTTTAGAGACAGAGTGAACTGGACAATTCACTGCATTACTCGTCCATTCAAGTCAGCAAGGTTGCCATCTAGTATGGCAAAACAAATGGATTTTCTGTAAATGTGAAGATGATAATTATTCTAGCATAAGTGTGTTTGTACTGTGATGTTGACTGAAGGGTGAGCGTAACGAGATGTACATCTGACGTTTGCCTGAACGCACAACTTCAAAGCTTTTTAATACTCTCTTGCAGCATCTTGGACAACAAGGACAGAAGCCGCTGAAGAAGAGGAAACCGTGAAGAGCCTCATGGACGTTCTGGAGCACGTAATGCGACATGTGCCCACGCAGGATGCGCCAGCTCAGCATTCAGCCATCACACCCGCTCTCAATGATACCGTTGATTCTCTTTGGTTAAAAGTATGGAGGAAACACACTAAAAAGAAAAAAAAAACAACTAGAAAACGTCTCGATGACAAGAAAACCTACTCCGTCTACAACACCATCGGCTTTGACAGTCCAAACCGACCCAGATATTTCTGGTTTATGTGTTTCTGAGTCTACCTGGCTGACAAGAGCACTGAAAGAGCTAGCCTCAATATTTCAAACTGCTGCTAAAAAAAAGAAAAATAAGGCTCTTGATCAGCTACTAAATGGATTTAGTGAAATCTTGGAAGAGTGTCTTAAAAAAAGGTATGCTAAATATCACAATTACATTTGAAAAACCCAAACCTACCGGTAAAATGATGAAAAAGGTTGCATGAGTCTAAGAAGATGGAACATCAAGCTCTAGGGAAAGTCCTCTCGGGAGTGACTGAAACATTACAGATAGCAGTAGTGAATGCCCTGAGAGCATTAAACAAACCACGTCTCAGCGGGCATGTCGAATTGGCTGGAATCTAGAAAAGAATAAAGGATTTGTAAGAGCAACTGTATAATTTCTCTAATGCTCCTCCCTCTCCATCCGTCTGTCCACTAGGTCAAGGAGAGAGCTCAGCTGGAAGCAGGAAAATAAGATCTTTGATTAACCTGCTTTATGATTTTAGTCATCAATTGAATACATATACTGATAGTTGTGTTGAGAAAAATACTCCAGCTTTTAAGAACGGTGAAAACACTTTAAAAAATAAGTTAAGCGCTAATATCTGGAATGTTGTCATTGTTTTTCCTTGAGATTTAAAAGACTGATTTTCAGTTTTGTCCGTCACCCAAACCAGTGATTGGTTATCTAGAATGATAACCAGAAGTTATCATTTTAGCATGTTTTTACTCATGTCTGTTATGTGACAGCGATAAATTGGACCACAGTGAACTGGTGAATGACAACTCAAGGCACGTGTGTTTTTAGAATACACTTGATGTTCTCCACTAATGACACAGTAATAAATTGGCTCCAACAATTCCTCCGCTTTTTGGTTGTTTTTTTTGGTTTTTTTTGTGTGGACATATTCCAATTTAAATGTCATCATTGGAAAATATGTTCTTACTTAAAAATAGTACTGTGCAATATTTACATTTTCTGCTGCTTCTTGCCAGATTTTTGGAGCGCTATACTATTTCTGTTTTCTTACTGTTTATTTGCATTTTCTTTTGGTTCTAGTTACATTCTTAGCAGGCTTCTCTCAAATATTGTTCTTTCTTGAAACGTAGTCTTCTGCATGGGTTAAAAGCTGAAAATGGGAGTTTTCGGCTTTTTGACATAAACATGTTTTTAAACTAAATATATTCACTTGTATGGCTTTTAGTTCAATATCCATGACATACTTCTTCGTTGCTTTTTCCATTAAAAACGGGTTCATACCATGATGATACAAGTCGTACATTCAGAGAAGAACAACGTGCACATTCTTGGTGTTTTAATACCAAGTAAAGAAGATGATTGTATTTTATATTTAATTTTAAAATATATTTCTAACTTTCTAGTGTAGTCATTATTTCATAAATTTGGCACATTCAGTTAAAATGTTTTCTCAAAACTTCTTCTCTTCTGCCTGACAAAAAATAAAAGTAGTAGGCTATTGGTGTTAAAGTGCTAATGTATGGAAAAGCAAGTAGTGCAAAGAAATACAAATGTGAGGTGGAGGCAGCAAAACGCGTCCCCGAGAGCCGTGGACTTTAGCTCCTGCCTGTTGCCTGACGGGGTTTCATAAATACGGGCAATCTTCGAAAAGAAGATGAAAACTAAAGTCAGTGGGGTCGGAACAGAACTGTCGCGGGAAAGGTTGGGAGCAGGCAGGGTAAGGAATCCAAAAATCTCATTTTTCTTCTCTTGTAGGAGCAATTGCAGTGAATTTTTCTGCTTTTCCACTTGGAAGTATACCTAAACAAATGGACTTTTGGATTGCGTGGAATAGTTGGAAAAGTTTTTACTTAGAAACGAGTGAATTTTCAGTGTGCAGTTTATTTATAAATTGTTGTCGGCTTTGATTTTTCATTTATTGTTATTGGTGTTGCTTGTTTGAAGTTAGTAATTGGTATTCCTTCGGCGGGTCGCTGGAACTTTGAGGCAGGAAAATAACGAATGGTGGATACAGTACCCTGAACCCCAGGTTTTTGTGTGAGTAATCAGTTCTCGACCAAGGGTTTTTTTTTTTTTTTAAATTCTTTGGCTTTGCAAATATTTTCACCAACTGCAGGGAGCTGGCTGAATAGGTACCACTGTCAGCGTAACGGGAAGGTCACAGAAAATGGATCTTTCTGCTTCACGGGAATTACGAGTATTTTACTTATCGAGGGTGAGCAGGCGCTATTGAGAAAGATTAAGGCTCTTTAGACAATTTAAAGTCCAAGATTTAGGAGAGTTGAGCGCTTTCAGAACAGTTGCCTTATTTGCACATGCTTGTATCAATATAGGGTAATATATGTGTGTTTTGGTAAAGAGGGATATTTAAAAAAAACCCAAAACACACCGCCCTTAGTATGTCGGAGCGCAGCTTTCTTACGGCATAAATTTGTGGCTATAACGCGCTTGGACTCGTGGCTGTTGGCAGTAACAAATGGTTTGTAAGACTTTCTGCAAGGCCTGAGGAAAGAATCGCTTCTGAGCTTGGGGGGTTTGGGTGCGAAAGGGGCACGACCTCCGCCACGTGAGCAAACCTCGTTGGCGCGCGCGCGTCGGCTCGCGTCGTCTGGGGCGCTCTCGGCAAGGGCCCCTCGGGTTAGCGGTTAGGAGATGCCAACGGGCTTTTACAGCCCTCAAATTAAAAACCCAGCACGATTATGAACGTGAATGAACGGCGGTCTGCTCGATGCCCGGCTGCACTCAGAATATTTCTTAGGAGAGCTCGTGTATCGAGGCCTCTCCATCACCCTGCGGACGTGGCGGACCCTTGGCCTTTGCTCAGCTCCCGTCCTGTAGCGATTTTTGTGAATAACCCCATCACGTGCGTTTGGGGAGCCACGTGCTCCCTCCTGTTTCTCAGAGTATGTAGGCGAGGACCCGTAAGCCACTTTTGAAGCGGTTCAAAAATAACTAGTTAATTATGGAAACGTCACATGCAGATGCTCCTTAATGGTTCGGTTGAAATCCTTTTCTTTTTTTATTTGACGTGGAAAGCTTCACCGGGGCTGACAGAGCTTAGACCTTTAAAAGGGTGCGCATCGCTGGGGTACGGTCGTCTGAGGTGAAATCGGTTAGGCTGGAATCCGCAGCGATCCGAAGAGCACTGCGTCTCTGAATAAACCAGAGTGAAAGCTGTGTCCGGCGTCTGATTTAAGGTGAGTTTAAATATGAAGAATGCTATAGCAGACCATTCTTCAAAGAAAGATTTTTTTTTTTTTTTTTTGACGCTTTTCATGTAATTTAAACATCTTGCATTTTTTCCGTTGTGTAGAAACGTTTGTGGAAAATTTGAGCAGACTTAAGTATTTGTAGGCGTAAGTTGCCTACTTTGTTAATGGGTACGTAATTTCTTGCCTTAATGCAAATATTCTGATAGTTGGTAAATACAAAACTAAGTTGATGTTTTTTTAAAAAGGGAAATAAGGTATTTTGAGGAGGATTCTTTAGATTGATACATATCGGCCAGTTATAATTTTGTATTAATTGTGCTTAGTTTGAGTATTTAAAGTATCCATTTAGATTGCAGTTTGTGAATTTATAAAGCGATAAAGTATGTTTAACTTAGTTCTAAGAAATGGAGCACAGCACTTAAATCGCGATGCTTTGTGCATGTTTTTAACACGAAAGAAACATTACATTTTACTGGTGAGCAATTATCTAAATTTTATTATCTCGGATATTTTTGATAGTCATTTTTCTTAAAAAAAAAAAAAAACAACCTAAAAATTTTCCTTGTGTTTAAAGGATATAATTTTCTCAAATCTAATTCTTAAGTTTGTAAACATTTTACTTCTCCTGTGTGTACATGAATGTCCTCTAGTACGTGAATGAAACGATAGTAGCTTTTTTTCCTCTTTGCTGGGCAGGAAAACACTTTGCTGTGTTTCTTTTTTGACTGTTTTTACCTGAAACTCATCACTGAGTGAATACGCAGATAAACTATTTTATTTCCATTCTCCTTTCAAAAGTTGCCGCCAAACTGCGGGTCGGTTGACCCCGTAATCAGGCACGGGCCGGTTGTATTAAGCTTGAACGACCGTGGGGTATTTCGAGAAGATGCTGTTTCGGAACATCGCGGCTCCTCCGCCTGGCTCCCCCCCCACCGCTCCCCCTGCTCGGGAACGCTCACAGCGAGGTGCCACCAAAACCCAACAGGGGGGTTCTCCCAGAATAACTGACACCAAACACCCTGAAATCACCAGCCAGATTGCTGACAAATAATAAATGTTGGCCCCTTTTTAGCTACCTGCTGGTTTGGGGCCTTAAAAATTCATAGCGTGAAGCTGGGGAACCCGGTCGCTCTCCGTCAGAAGAGACTGAGTCGTGAGTTTCAGACGCGAGTTTCGGGTGTTGAAGCTTTCAGAAAAATACCAAATAGCAGTGACGTTGGGATGACGTTGCGAGGAACGCCAGCTCCGCTCTTACCGTGTGCTGCTCTGCTTGACCCATCGGGGCTGGAGCGTGTCCGGAGAAGGGCAACGGAGCTGGTGCGGGGTCTGGAGCACACGTCCTGTGAGGAGCGGCTGAGGGAGCTGGGGGGGTTCAGCCTGGAGAAAAGGGGGCTGAGGGGAGACCTTCTCGCTCTCTACAGCTCCCTGAAAGGAGGGGGGAGCCAGGGGGGGTCGGGCTCTTCTCCCAGGGAACAGGCCATGGGACAAGAGGGAACGGCCTTAAGTTGTGCCAGGGGAGGTTTAGGATGGATATTAGGAAAAATTTCTTCACCGAAAGAAGACATTGGAACGGGCTGCCCAGGGCAGTGGTGGAACCACCATTTCTGGAAGTATTTAAAAGACGTGTAGACGTGGTGCTGAGGGACATGGGTTAGTGGTGGTTTGGGCAGTGTTGGGTTAACGGTTGGACTTGATGATCTTCAAGGTCGCTTCCAACCTAAACCATCCTATGATTCTATGAAAACTTCACGGGGCTCGGAGGAGGAGAGCGACACAACCCAAAAACGTATCAAAACTTAAGTTGCTAATAAATGCAAGAAACAACGAAAAATAACTTAAAACGATGGCTTGACTGTCTTCCGGCTCCACAAAGACCCAGGCAGGGTGACTTTCTTCCTAGAGCAGGGATGGCGTTGCCTCCGCCTTCCCTCCCCCCTGCAGCGGGACGATGCCTTTGCCACCTCCCACCGCACACGGCGACGGACATCTCGATTTTCAGGCTCCACTGGCAGGGATGTTGCCTTTGAAGAAATGACTCAGGAAGGCACATTTCAAAGCTGCTGCTTGCCTAAATTATTGCTCAGCAGCGTTACAGGGATGTGTCTCTTCTGTGTTAATTGCAGCCTCTTCGTTTAAGCAGGCGCGAGCCTCGCTGGCGGCTGCTGGGGTGTTAGTGCTGTAGCTGCTTCTCGTCCTCGGGTGTTTTGCTGCTTTTAAGGCCATTGAATGCGTTTGTACATTTGATTTTGGTCTTGGAGTGACAGGCAGTTGAGGCACCGTCCTGTCAAGTTTGCCAGATGTGTGATTTGACTCCAGAAAGTAGCTTTAATTAGTGATTTCAATGGAAACGGCCTGCGTTGGTCTCCGCTGTAGGTTTTTGCAGAACTGGGTCCTTGTCTTCGGTCCATCTTGCACGGCCGGCGTTACCATCACACGTTCCAGCGCGGTGCGAAAATTCTGGGTTTGTGGCCGGCTTTGAAAGCCTGAGAGGGGAAGCTCTGCGGGCAGAGGAAACAGAAGCGCTTTTCTTGAGCGGTGATTGACTCGCCAGGCTTATTTTCATAAACTTCTATGAGGAATTTAAGGCAAGAACTAAAATAAAACAGAGTTGCGCTGGCGCATCCGCCCGCTCCGAGGGGAGATTATCCGGCATCCCACTCCGTGCAGCGTCCGATGTCTGATTGTAAGGTATTATGTCCTTTTTGTAGCAGCCTGACCACAATTTATTAAGTTGCATTAGCGAATTTAAGGTCTCCTTTACTTTAGATATCCACAGTATGTTTGTATAGGTGACCTACTCTGGGCATAAAGGGGGGATTGTGGCTGCAGGATCCAGCATGTACTTGGAGATGATTTATACTTTACTCTCCCGTTCCCCTAGTGAACGGTTTTGTGACCTTGGATTGCCACGGTTTTAAAGTGAATTTATCTGGACTGTGAACTGACGGGTTTTGCTCAGTTCAGAACTTGTGGTGCTCGGCTTCTGCTGGATCCCCGTGGGGAAAGCTGCGACTGCGTGTAAAATACAGTCGAGAAGAAACGCCGCCGCAGTGGGAAATGGGAAGAATAACCCCCTTGAAACTGCATTACTTGGCAGCGAAGCTCAGCAGCAGGCAGGCTCTACAGCACCCGTTTCTCAGCTCTTAGCTGGGTTAAAGGAGTTATACCGATTTTTGTGTACTTTCATAAAATCTCTTTACTGCGATTCTGTTTCGGCATCTTTTCAAATGGAAGCCTTACCGTGGTTAGGGAAATAAGCCCTTACGTGAGGAATGACCCGGTTGTGACCCAAGGAGATGCTTTTTGCGTGACGGATTTTGTGTTTCCTGGTACTTTCCGTCGTGGTAGTGTGTCTGGAGGGGAAGGCGCTGACGGCAGGGCACTGCGTAGGGGTTTCCTATACCTTGTGCGGGCTCTGCTGCCTTAGCCAGCTGCCTCCCCGCTCTTCGCCCTCTGATGCGGGGGGCATACGTCGTGTGCGGGGCATACACCGTGCGCGGGGCGTACATCACGGTGCGGCTTGGGCGGTGAGGGAGGAGAGGTGAGGCCGTGGATGCTCCTGAGGTGGGGTCTCTGTGCAGCACAAGCCTTGGTCCCTGGGCGACGTCCCCACCGCAGACCTGAGCCACGTCTGCAGTTCCCCTGGAGCCGGAGGGGGGATTTTTGTCCAAAGCTCAGCGAACTTTCCAATAAACAAGTTGGTAGGCAAACCGAGGGAGTTTTTCCAGCTGGGATCGGCTGCCTCGGCTCCGGCGATGAAGCGAAACTCTGCCGCTTAGCGTACAAAACGTCTCCCTGCTTCCCCTGCTCCATCGCTGCCTGGAGCAGCCCCGGCATCAGCCGGAGCAGTAAAGCAGAAATGGTTTACTACCTGGCTGCTGGTCCTGACATCCCCATGGCAACCTCCTCCCCAATTCAGCCCCCGCTTAGTGCCGTACAAGTAGGATTTGTTCAAAAACGAATAAAGGTTGCAGTATGAAAAAGACACTTCCCCGTGTGTTCCTGACGGCCAGTAAATAAGGATTGAAGCACCGGGTGAATACGAGCTCTTTATTGGAGTTGGCAGGGCCCGCGCTTCCCAAGGTTAGGCTGCTTAATGGCGCAAGAAATATAAAATAAAGGAAATTAAAAGAATAGCATGCAACAGCTGTGATCGGCTATGTTTTAAATATCACGTGGGAAGAGCTGCAGCCGCAGACCTGCTGACAAAACCAGGTGTGACTGTAAGACGGGAGAGACAGTAAATTAAAACCGGTGAAGCAGGAGTGACCTCCCTGTACGCGAGCAGAAGTTTGTGCCTTGCTCCCAGCCGTATCGCCCAAACTTGCCCTATCACCGCCTGTTCTCCCCGGGAACGCCGTGTCCTCCTGCTGAGACCCCCGTTTGATGTCCCATTCAGGAAGGGGGAGCGGGAGGGGGTCGGGGCGATGCGGCAGAGGCTGGCTCAGAGTTGTAGAAAGGCTCGTTGGACACTGCGGCTCTGTGTTGATTTGCTCTTGGTTTCCCGAGATAAGGAGAACCGGCAGTAATTTTGGACTCTGTTGGCAAGCTGCTGTCAGATCGGAGAGAAGCGTGGTGGATTCGAAGATGCGGGGGACTGGAGAAGGAGATGGAGAGGGGGATGGGGAAGCGAGAAGGCAGGGACCAAAGGGAACAGGGATGAGGACCAGCCAGGAGAGGAGAGGGAAGGGGAGAGAGGGCCGGGTGCCTGCAGAGAGCAAGGTTTCCCATCTCCCTGCTCCAGTTTTGTTGGCAAAGGGAAACCCCAGGGCATCTTGCCGCTGCCACCCTCCTTTTGTCCCGGCGTGACAGAGGAGTGGCACCTCCCCGGCGCCGGGCCCTGAAAGGGTCTGGGAACGGTTCAGTCCAGAAAACTGAGCTCCCAGAAGTTAGGGAACTCCTAGGATTAAGGTGTGGGTGTAAGAAGTTGTTCAGCCTCGCTGAGCGCACGCTGTGGAACAGGTCGGGCTGCGCGATGCTGCCTCAGGCTGGGGTGAGCAAAGGGACCCGGGCAGCCCCAGGGCTTGTGCCCACTGGTCCTGCTCTACCCGAGGGACCAGCTACAGAGGCCCGAGAGCAGCACGTGTCCCAGCTCTTACCATCCCCTGTGCTGGTCATTGTGAATTCGGGTCCACAAAAGCAGGCGAGAGTCTCACAGGGGGCGTGCGGGCACGGGGTGGCTCAAGCAGCCGCATCTTTCGACTTGCCTTGGGAAGAAAGGTCAGGAAGGAAGGAAAAGCTGGAGAGGGACTTTTTACAAGGGCGTGTAGTGATAGGATGAGGGTGATGGCTTCGAACTGGAAGAGGGGAGATTGGGATGAGATCTGAGGAAGAAACTCTTGGCTGGGAGGGTGGTGAGCCCCTGGCCCAGGTTGCCCAGAGAAGCTGTGGCTGCCCCATCCCTGGAGGGGTTCAAGGGCAGGTTGGATGGGGCTTGGAGCAACCTGGGCTGGTGGGAGGTGTCCCTGCCCAGGGCAGGGGGTGCCACTGGGTGGGCTTTAAGGTCCCTTCCAACCTGAACCACTCTGTGATTCTATGAATTACCCCTTATTAGTACTAATATCACCTCCAGCACATTCGTGGTGGTGATCGGTAGCGCGGCAGGTACAAACAGGACTCAGCAGCTCGTTTCTTTGGTACGTGGAAATTTGGGGTTGTGTGTGATGCAGCACCCACGTGCTCCTCAGGTGTGTATTGTCACCACGGCTGTCGTGGCTGCCTGCGTCCCGGCTCATCCCAGGGCAGCTGCTGCGGGACCCAATGTGGGACCAGCAGCAAGGGATGCCCCATCCTGCCCTGGCGAGCCGGCAGGGAGCAGCCACGCCGTGCCCGGCTGCAGGGAGCGTGCGGGTGGTGAAAGCATGGCAGAAACAGTAAAAAAGCAGGTTTTGAAGGCTCCAGGGCGTTGCGAGGGGCTGCTGCCCGTCCCGCGCTGTGCCCTCCCGCAGGTTCCCGCACCATGAGCGCGGCTGAGGATGCCGAGTGGCTGCGGCGGGTGAGGAAGCAGTTTGGGAACATCGCGGGGGAGCACAAAGAAATCAACTTGGAAGAATTCAAAAGTGCTCTGCAAGTGAAGGAGGTGAGCGCTCCCGCGGGGGGCCGGGGTGTGGGGTCCCTTCCTCCGGGCAGCCCGACACCGAGCTGTGGTCTCTTATTGTACTTCGAGAAAATTAAGCTTAAAAAATAGAATCGCATGATGTTGCGGGAGAGAGAAACCTGGAGGTACGCTGCAGCAAGCGAGAGTGGAAAACATGGATTAACCACCCGCAATGCAAAATCGATTGGATATCCACAGTCTGTCTTTGAACACGCTTGGCTATTCCCAGTGAATATTCCCTCCCAGCTGCCTGTCGCCCCGTCCCATCCCATCCCGTGTCCCCTGGGCTCCCTCCCTTCCCCGGGCAGCCCCCTCCGGCTGCGGTGCCAATACACCCCTGCGAAACGGCAGCCTTCGTCCCTCCCTCCCGTTTTCGGACCGTCCCCGTGACTTTCAGCTTTTGCCAGACGATTCCCGTGGCTGGTGGCGAGAGGTTTGTTTGTAGCGTCAGGACCCGGCCGGTGGGAGAGCATCCCACCGCCACCACGTGAGAGCGTTTGTCCCCCTCCCCGCAGTCCTTCTTCGCCGAGAGGTTCTTCGCGCTCTTCGACTCGGACGGGAGCGGGACCATTAGTCTGGAGGAGCTGCTGAAAGCCCTGAGCCTGCTCGTGCACGGGAGCCAGACGGACAAGCTGAGATTCCTCTTCCAGGTTTACGACGTGGATGGTAAGATGATGAAAAACAGGTTAATTTGTGGGGTTTTTTTTGAACAAAGTTGCAAGGCGGCGCGGCTCTCCTCTGAGCATCCAAGTGCCGGCATCGCCCCTCGGGCTCGGTGCTGGTCCCCTCTGGGGTTAAGCACAGCTGGGTAAGGGGGGAGGTGGGTCTTCGCTGCTGGATATCCGTTAAAGGTAAGCGTCTATCTGGCACAAATCCACCTGAAAACCAGCAGTTAAACCAGCCACCCGGCAGGAATTCCCACAATTTGCTTTCCCCCTCGGCCGCGGAGAGGAGCCCTCCCTGCTCCGCACAGGCATCAGCTCTCAGACCCCTTGATATTTGCAAATCCCAGCCCGCTCCCTTCTTCCTCCATGGGCTGGGAAAGCTGGAAATAACAAAAGCAAAGCTCTTCTTGAGCTGCTTTTCCTGCTCGGACCTGCTTGGGCAGAAAATGCTGGCCGAAGAACTGAGAGCCGAGCCGCTTGCCCGTCTGGTTTGCCCTCGTGCCTGGCTGCCAGATAAGCGCGTCTGCGTGGCTTTGCTAGCGCCGAGCTCTGCCAGCCAGGCGGCAACGCGGCTGCTGCGGGGAAACGGCCCATTACGTCGCCTTTCTTTAAAAAACCAGCTGATTTATAAGCAATGGCACGGTCCTTCCTCCCAAAGAGCCTGCGTGCGTTAAGGGGAGGTGATTTCTGCATCAAAGGTGCAAGGTGAAGGTAGAACCGTGGGGTTGTCGGGGTGCGGCAGCGCGTGGGGGGTCCCTGCCGTGACCCGCTGCGGCGCCCGCTCGCCCCGCGCAGGCAGCGGCTGCATCGACCCCGACGAGCTGCGCCTGGTGCTGCGGTGGTGCCTGCGGGAGAGCGCCATAGCCCTGCCCGAGGAGCGGCTGGCAGACCTCACCTGGGCACTCTTCGAGGCCGCCGACAAGGACCACAGCGGCTCCATCACCTTCGAGGAGCTCCGGGAGGAGCTGGAGGGTTTCCCAGAGGTCATGGAGAACTTGACCATCAGGTAGCTGTGACGGGGGGGCCCTCCGGCACTCCCGTGGGGCTGCGGGTTCCCCTGTGAGCACATTTTTCCTCCTGAGTGGAGGGAAAAACATGGGATTTATGCCCTCACTAAGGTTCTCATGGGGTGCCCAGGCCATAAGGTACTGGGAGCGACTCAAGTGCCTTGCGGTGCCAAGCTGGGTGCAGGGATAGTGTTGGGATGGATGCAGGGCTCGGATGTAGGGATAGTGCTGGGATGGGTGCAGGGATGGTGCTGGGATGGATGCAGGGCTCGGATGTAGGGATAGTGCTGGGATGGGTGCAGGAATGGTGCTGGGATGGATGCAGGGCTCGGATGTAGGGATAGTGCTGGGATGGGTGCAGGAATGGTGCTGGGATGGATGCAGGGCTCGGATGTAGGGATAGTGCTGGGATGGGTGCAGGAATGGTGCTGGGATGGATGCAGGGCTCGGATGTAGGGATAGTGCTGGGATGGGTGCAGGGATGGCGTTGGGGTGGATGTAGGGATAGCTGCAGGGATGCTGCTGGGATGGGGGCAGGGCTTGGATGTGAGGATAGGTGTTGGCATGGATGCAGGGCTTGGATGTAGGGATGGGTGCAGGGATGGTGTTGGGATGGATGCAGGGCTCAGATGTAGGGACGGGTGCAGGGATGGCATTGGGACGGATGCAGGGATGGCATTGGGATGGATGCAGGGCTCAGATGTAGGAATGGTGCTGGGATAGGTGCAGGGATGGCATTGGGATGGATGCAGGGATGGTGCTGGGATAGGTGCAGGGATGGCGTTGGGATGGATGTAGGGATAGCTGCAGGGATGCTGCTGGGATGGGGACAGGGCTTGGATGTGAGGATAGGTGTTGGGATGGATGCAGGGCTCGGATGTAGGGATAGGTGCAGGGCTGGTTTTGGGATGGATGTAGGGCTCGGATGTAGGGATAAGTGCAGGGATGGTGCAAGGATGGTGCTGGTATAGGTGCAGGGCTCGGATGTAGGGATGGGTGCAGGGCTCGGATGTAGGGACGGGTGCAGGCATGGTGCTGGGATGGGTGCAGGGATGGTGCTGGTATAGGTGCAGGGCTCGGATGTAGGGACGGGTGCAGGGATGGTGCTGGGATGGGTGCAGGGATGGCGCTGGGATGATGCCACGCTGGGGGCAGGACTCAGATGCAGGGATGAGTGCCAGCCTGGGTGTGGGACTGCGCCGGCTTCCCCCTTTTTCCGGGCAAGGAGCAAGCCGATGCCTCCGCTCCCAGTGCAGCGAGCTGGCTGAAGCCCCCGCCGCCCACGGAGAGGAGCTGCCGGCCGCGCTACCTGACCCGGGCGTACTGGCACAACCACCGCGGCAAGCTCGCCTTCCTGGGGGGCTACATCAGCCTCAACCTCCTGCTCTTCGCCCTGGCTGCCCTGCGGCACGCCGGCCTCGGCGGGTGGCTGGTGGTGGCCCGGGGCTGCGGGCAGTGCCTGAACTTCAACTGCTCCTTCCTCGCAGTGAGTGCCGGGTGGCAGGAGGGATGCTGAGCTGGTGGGGGGCGCGGGGTGATGGTTACCTGGGCTGTTTACGGTCACGTTTACGCTAGGACCTTCTCCCTGTGCCAGGGGCTCCTTGGAGGGCAGTAATCGGAGCCTGTGAACTTTTGCGGTTGTGGGACCAGGCTGTCTCCTCTTATTTATAAATAAATAATGGGTTAGGGAGGATGTGAGCTCTCTGGGACGAGGGCACTTATGGCACCCTGCAGATGGGTCCTTGATTTCTGCCTCTGGGTGCTCTCCAGGCTGTATTAGCAGGGAGCTGGCTCTGGAGCCCCGGGGGACCAGCCCCTGGCTGAGCCCCCCAACATCTCTGATTGTCCCCGGCATCTCTGACTGCCCCTCTCCCGGAGGTGCTGATGCTGCGGAGGTGCCTGACCTGGCTGCGAGCTACCCCCATCGCCAAGGTTTTGCCACTGGACCAGCACGTCGTTTTCCACCAGCTGGTGGGGTATGTGGTGCTGGCGCTGGCAGCCGTTCACACGGGCGCCCACGTCGCCAACTTCAGTAAGTAGCAGCTCCCGGGCAGGGGAGGCCCTTCGGCTGCCAGGGGTTTGTCTCGGGCAGCACCCGCTCTAACGCGCCCCATCAACCCTGTGGGGGGTTCCCCCCTTCCAGTCCCTCTGCTAAAGTGGAAAATGCCCCTCGGTGCAGGGGGCATCACCCACACTGCACCAACAAAAAGTTGAGGGGGCCTGGACCGAGCCCCGAGGGTGGATGCTCGTGTCCCACGGGAATGCGGATGTCCCGGGGAAGGGACGCTCATGTCCCATGGGGGGATGCTTATGTCCCAGAGGGATGCGGATGTCCCAGGGAGGGGATGCAGGTATCCCAGGGGGATGCACATGTCCTGGGGGTGGGATGCAGATGCCCCGGGGAGGGGATGCATATGTGCCAGGGGGGATGCTTGTGTCCTGGAGGGATGCAGGTGTCCCAGGGACGGGATGCAGATGTCCCATGGGGGCATGCTTATGTCCTGGCGGGATGCAGATATCCCGGGGATGGGATGCAGATGTCCCAGGGAGGGGACGCATGTGTCCCAGGGGGCACGCATATTCTCCACGAAGGCGATGCATGTGTCCTGGGTGTGCACATGTCCCGGGGAGGGGGATGCAAGCCCTGGGGAGGGGGGTGCACATGCCCAGGGGGGCTGAGAGGCCGCAGGCAGGGTGCGGGCAGCCAGAGGGTGCGTGCGGTGCCGCACGGTCTGTGCACTGGCTGTGATCCCCCTCTAGCGGCTCCCCAGCCGGCAGCGGGGGGGCTCCCGCTCACCCCCCACGCAGCTCCCGAGTGGGGTCTGTGCCCCACAGCCCTGCGCCCCATGGCCCCTCCCATCACCCCACGGCGGGGTGCCAGGGCTGCACCCCCCGCTCGGGGGCATGAGCAACACAAGGGGGGAGCACGTCTGCTCGCACTACCCACCCTCCTGCGAAATGCCCCCCTTGCAACGATGCTGAGCCCGAGAACGGGCTCCAGAAAGGAGAAATGTTGCATTTTTTCAACATGTCCGAGCAAAGCACTTGGGCGCTTCTTAGTTAGAAAAAACAAATTAAAATAATGTAATTGGCAAGAGCTGGGTGGGTGCAGCAGAAATCTGGGTGCGCCGCGGGTGGGTGCTGCGGGTGTCCCGCGCCCCGTCCTGACCCTGCGTGTGCCCAGGCAGGCTGGCGCGGCAGGACGGGCGCCATGCCCTCGCCGAGTACCTGCTGTCGGCACGGCCCGGCGCGGGCGGCCTGGGCGGCACGGCCTCGCAGACGGGGCTGGCGCTGCAGGGGCTGCTGGCCGCCATGCTCGCCTTCTCCAGCCCCTGCATTCGACGGAGCGGCCACTTTGAGGTGGGTCCTGCCGCGGCCCCGCGCGACCGGGAGAGCCCCAGCGGTGCCAAAGCTGCTCCATGTTGGGGAGCAGGGCAGCAGGGGGAGGGTCCGGTGGGGGGTGCCCAGCCCTGGGCTGCCCCATGTCGGGGGAGAGCTCGTGAGCTGGTGCTTCCCTTGGACCATCCAATGCTCCTCAGGTTTGCAGTTTTGGGGTTTCCGTGCTTTTCTTAGCCTGGAGAAGAGCAGGCTGAGAGGGGATCTCATCAATGCTCATCAATAGCTAAAGGGGGGGTGTCAGGAGGATGGGGCCAGGCTCTTCTCAGTGGTGCCCAGCGACAGGACAAGGGGTAACGGGCACAAACTTGCCCATGGGAAGTTCCACCTAAACACGAGGAGGAACTTCTTTGCTGTGAGGGTGGCAGAGCCCTGGCACAGGCTGCCCAGAGAGGTGGGGGAGTCTCCGTCTGTGGAGACATCCCAACCCCGCCTGGAGGCGTCCCTGTGCCACCTGCTGTGGGTGACCCTGCTCTGGCAGGGGGTGGGACCGGGTGATCTCCAGAGGGCCCTTCCCACCCCCACCGCTCTGGGAATCTGGGATTCTTTACCGTTTGAGCTGCCTTTGCTTGTTGGGGTGCCCCAGCGCCGCCTCGCCAGGAAGCACCGTTTGGCTCCACCGCTTTCGGTTCCCCCTCAGCCCGCCCTGTGCCCCCCTGCTCCCTGCCCACAGGTCTTCTACTGGACCCACCTCTCCTACATCTCCGTCTGGACCCTCCTCATCCTCCACGGCCCCCATTTCTGGAAGTGGTTTGCGGTTCCCGGCTGCCTCTTTGCGCTGGAGAAGGTGGCGGGCTTGGCTTGGCGGCGCGCTGGGGGGCTGCGCATCGTGGAGGTCAACCTGCTCCCCTCCAAGGTCTGCACCCCTTCCCACACCCCTTCCCACACCCCCCCAGCTCTTCTGAGAGCGGGAATGAAGGTGCCGCATCTCACAGAAACACCTTTAATATCGTGAGCTGGAAGGGGGATGCTCCCCCGGCCATGCGCGGGAGGGACGGGGTGCAATGAGCAGTTTGCATGGAAAAGACGCGGGTTTGCGTTGCTTCGGGCTGCGTCGGGGAACCTTTGCAGCAAAAAAGTGAAAGCGATATTTGTTTTCAAGCAATTTTTTTTAAATTTAGAATTTTTGCCTGTTGTGCAAGTAAAAAAAAAAAAAAAAAAAAAACCAAACCAAAACCTAAACTCACAGGAAAACAAAAGATAAAATGAAAACTGCTTTGGCTCTTAGTTTCTTCAAAAAAAATTGCTGTTCGAGGCCAGCCCTAGCCGAGATTTTTGTTTGATAGCGAAGCTGGGCAGTGAATGGGAGAACAAACCCTTTTCTGGGGTCGAAGCCGTGCGTCCGCCTCATGCCGGCTGCTTTGGAAAACGGGAGACACAGACCCGGGTGCTGGTGGGCTGCGGGAACGCTGCCCCGGCGGAGACGGACCAGCGCGACGTGCCTGCTGGATGCTCCCAGCTTCTCTGCTCTCCTTTTTCTCCAGGTGACTCACCTTGTGATCGAGAGACCGCAGTTTTTCCGCTACGAGCCCGGAGACTATGTCTACCTGAACATCCCGGCCATCGCCACCTACGAGTGGCACCCCTTCACCATCAGCAGCGCTCCCGAGCAGCAAGGTGATGGCCGATCCTTTCCTCATCTTGCATCACCGGCATGTTTTGCATCACCGGGATGATGTTTTGCATCACACCAGCCCCACAAGGACAGCTGGATCCCCTCTGAGGGTGGCGCGAGGAGGTGGCCATGCCCATGGAGCAGGGCAGCGTGCCTTCATGGTTGCCTCAACCTCTGCCCGTGCATAAGTGCCGCGTAAAAACATGCGTTTGGCTTATTTCAAGCAAGGCACGGGGAGCGAATGGCACCTGAATACCCTGCCCGGCTCCGTGGGTGCCCAAGGTTTGGGATTTGGGCTTCACCCAGCTATTGGAGCAAGCCCAGTCCCCTGCTGCAAGCCCAGGGCAGAGATGGAGGAGGATGAGGTGGGGATTGCTGCACCTGGGGCCGGAGCTGTGCGGTGCCCAGCCCGCGGTGCTGGGGGCGGCAGGGCAGTGCCTTACGGAGGATGCCCACCCCCTGCCCCGCTTCATCCTGCAGAGACCCTCTGGCTGCACATCAGGTCGCTGGGCCAGTGGACCAACAAGCTGTACGAATACTTCCAGCAGCCCGAGTTGCCCAGCCCGGAGCCAAAACCGCTCAGCAGGAGCCTGAGGGAGAAGAGATGCCGGCGCTGGGCGCAGGTTGGTGCGGACGGGGCTCAGCTTTTGGCAAACGCAGGGGTCAGGCCGTGGAATGCTGCTGCTTGGCAGAGGTTTGCCATGCAGCTTTGCCAAGCTGAGCACCCCCAGCGCGCCCATGGGTTTCTCAAGCTGATGTCCTTGTCTGGCACGTGGGGAGGGCTCTGCCCCGCGGGCTCTCCCTGCCCAGCTCCAAAAAAGCGAAGAATTGAGGACAGGTCGGGCTGGGCGCTCTCTGCCGAGCGGCTCCCCCCGGGGGCGCCCCAGTTCTCAGCCACCCGTGCGGCACCAGGCTGGGCATGGGGCACCTCTCCTGCTGCGTGTCCTCCGCAAGGCGCTCGTGCTGCCTTGGAGGACTTCGTGTCCCACCCTCCGCCGAGGCCGTGTGACCCCGGTGGATGGGCCATCAGATGCCGGCGAGCATCGCGCAGCCAGCGATGCCTTGGCCTTTGCCTTCCAGGAAGGTCTCTGCAGCAGGGCTGGCTCGGAGCAGGGGTCCGTGGCCACCGGAGGGGACGGAGACGTTCAGCTGATGTCGTACAGAGCCACCAGTGCTGCTGCCCCGGGAGAGGAGGACCTGCCGGCGGGGGGGGTGAGCACCGTCTCCCGCCCTCGCCCAGCACCGCCAGCCCCGCGCCCTCCCCGGGGGGCAGAGGCAGAGCCCCCGGGGCCTGCGGGGTGGGAGGGGGGTCTCTGCTCTCATCAACACGGCAGCGACTGGAGGCCCAGCCTGCAGAAACAAGGGGAAGCGCGGCTTCCATCCCGCATGGGCCGAAACTCATTAAGAAGCTCTTTTTAAAAGAAACTTCATACGCTTCCAGGCTGCTGAGCGCCACCGTTAGTGGCTTTTATCCCCCGATATGAAAAGCTCTCAGGATATTGATTCTGTCTGGGCTGGCGGAGCAGTCCCTGCAGATAACGAATTTACATGCGCCGGTTGTACTGAGTTTCTCTCCCTGGCTCTCTTTTGCTCCTGTCTGCGCCCCGGTGAGCAGAGGTTCCCCACGCCTGCTCCCACCGCCCGCGCCATCGTGGTCGCTGTAAACCTCTTACTCACCCCCCAGCCTGCGTGGGGATCTGGATAATTGCCTTTTTAATCAATACTCAACCCAACTACGATCCAGACAACACCATCAGGTGGCGGGTTCCCGGCGTGGGACGTGTGTGGGGTGTCCCAGCAGAAGTGCGGGCACCGCACCGAGCTTGGCATCGAGGGATGCGGCTGGAAGCGGTGTGCACAGCCCAGAAAAAAACACCCAAAAAACAAACCCAGGGAACAAGAGGGTCAGCGTTAGCTGTCACGGAGGGGTTAGGGGTAGGCAGGAGGAGACGCTCACTGCTCTCTTTACCTAGCAGGTGTCCACGGGGCTGGGTGAGACCCATCGGCTCTGCAGCATCAAGGTGAGGGATGTCCCGGTCCTTCCCCAGCTTTGGTGAGCAGGGCTGTGCTCAGCATCCCCGGGGGGACCCACACGTGTGCCCGGTCACCCCATGCGTGTAGCCCCTGTGCTCCACAAGCCTGCAGTGCCCCCTGTGCACTAAACCCTGCTCCTATCCGCAGCTTACGAGTTGTTTTAGCACCCGCGGGCTGCTGGGTTTATCCACGACTTTCTTGTCTCTCCTAGTGCTACATCGACGGCCCCTACGGGACCCCGACGCGGAGGATCTTCACCTCGGAGCACGCCGTGCTCATCGGCGCAGGCATCGGCATCACCCCCTTCGCCTCCATTCTGCAGAGCATCATGTACAGGTTGGTGCCGTTGCAGCAGCTCGGGCTGCGGTCGCGCCAGCAGATCCCCAGTACGAGCTCTGGCGTCGCTTTGGGAGGCACAAGGCATGACGTACGCCGCGGTAGACCCGTCCTCCAACACTTCTCCCTGCGGGATGAGCACCATGGGGCAGCACCCATCGTGGCTCCTCCTCGCTTCTAACCTTGGGACTCATAACGCGTGTCCACGAGACCCACAGCTGGGTCCTCCCTCCATGTCAGGCTTTTCCCTGGGGATTTCTGCTGCAGGGAGACCCGCTGGCAGGAGGTTGGCCTGGAGATGGTGAGGAACGGGTGCTTGGGGTCTCCTTGCGAAGGTCTGCTGGGGTGTGCGGGGTGCAGGTGGTGGGGCGGGCAGGGCTGTGTCTGCCCGTGCAGGTACCGCCGGCGAAAGCAGAGCTGCCCCAGCTGCCATTACTCGTGGTGCGAGGACCTGCGGGACGAGGAGATGACGCTCAGGAAGGTAGGAGCAGGCAGAGGGGGACCAAGGTTAACCCTGGGGACAGTGACAAGGGGGCTTGCAGGGTCACGGGGGTGGAGATCCCACAAGCATCCCTTCCCAGTCCAGGAGGTCTGGGGCGGTGGGTGGCTGGATTTGGCCCCCGTGCTGACAGCTCCAAAGGCTGCTGTGTCCTTTCAGGTCGACTTTATCTGGATAAATCGGGACCAGAAGCACTTTGAGTGGTTCGTCAGCCTGCTAACCAAGCTGGAAATGGAGCAGGCTGAGCAAGAGCCGGGAGGTGAGCGGGAGGCAGGGGCCGGCCACCACAGCCCCCTGACCTGGGGGTGCCCAGCCCTGTGCTTGGTATCACCCCCCGCAGAGCCCACCCTGACCCGAGGGGGCATGGCGTGGGGCCGGACTCCCCGTCTGCAGCCGGGCTCTGCTTGAACACCTAGAGCCGTTTTTGGAGATGCACATGTACATGACGTCGGCGCTCAGCAAGAATGACATGAAGGCGATCGGGCTGCAGATGGCCCTGGACCTGCTGGCCGCCAAGGAGCAGAGGGACTCCATCACGGGGCTGCGGACCAGGACCCAGCCCGGCCGCCCCGACTGGAGCAAGGTGAGGGCTGGCCCTGCCCCGCTGCCGACAGCACGCTCGTGGGGAGGGCGCCGTGTCCCCCAGACCCGCTCTTTGTGGAGGGACACCGCGGGAGAGACCCCGCGGGAGAGACCCATTTTAGAGCAGGAGGATGCACTGGGATACCCAGACCTGGATATTCCTGGGATATCCCTCCCGTGGGAGTGCTGGGGAGCACGGGGAGGCTGAGTTGTGCCGGGCAGCACCTGCTAAAGCAGGCAGCAGGGATCTGGCCATCGCTGGGAGGGGAGCGGGCTGTGCCACCACCTTCTCTTCTCCCTTCCACCTCCTCTTCTCCTTTCGCCTGTGCCCTAGGTGTTTGGGAAGGTGGCGGAGGAGAAGAAAGGGAAAGTCCAGGTCTTCTTCTGTGGCTCGCCAGCGCTTGCCAAAGTCATCAGGGCACACTGCGAGCACTTCGGCTTCCGCTTCTTCAAAGAAAACTTCTAACCGCTGGCCCTCGCCTCCCTGCCTGCCCCTGCCAGCCCTGATGCCGGGTGATGGGCTCTGGTGGCTGGATCCTGCTGCGCGGCCCGTGTTGGCTCCAGGCTGTCTCTCAGTCAAAGCTGGGGAGGGTGGGATGCACAGCAAGGGACGGGGAGAGGAAGGGGCTGAGCTCGGCCATGGGGCTTTGGGGTGGAGGGGATGCAGTCCTGGAGCCATTTTGGGTGGAGGAGATGGGTGTCCTGGAGCATCCGTGTAGAGGTTTTGAGGGGGAAATAACCAATGCCCCAGAGCACTTTGGGATGGGGGGGACGGGGTCCATAAGCACCTTGCAGGGCTTTGGAATGGAGAGGATGGGGTTCTATCACCTTGCTGGGCTTTGGGATGGAGGGAACTGTGTACTACATCCCCTTGTCGGTCTTTGGGAGAGAGGGGATGGGGTTCTGCATCACCTTGCCGACTTTGGGAGGGAGGGGATGGGGTCCTGCATCCCCTTGTAGGTCTTTGGGAGGGAGAGGATGGGGTTCTGCATCACCTTGATGACTTTGGGAGGGAGGGGATAGGGTCCTGCATCACCTTGCAGGGCTTTGGGATGGAGAGGATCCCCTTGCAGGGCTCTGGGATGAAGGGAATATGATCCTGCATCACCTTGCAGGGCTTTGGGATGGAGAGGATGGCGTCCTGCATCACCTTGCGGGGCTTTGGGATGTAAGGGACAGGGTCCTGCATCACCTTGCAAGGCTTTGGGATGTAAGGGACGGGGTCCTGCATCACCTTGCAGGGCTTTGGGATGTAAGGGACAGGGTCCTGCATCACCTTGCAGGGCTCTGGGAAGGAGGGGATGCCCTTGCAGGTCTTTGGGACGGAGGGGACGGGTCCTGCGTCCCCTTGCCGGGCTCTGGGACGGAGGGGACGGGGTGCTGGAGCCCGTGGGGGTGGCGGGCACCCGGTGTGCGGTGCCCACAGGAGGGCACTGCAGACTCGGCAACCGGGGCCGTGCGGCCGCCCGGGGCCGGGGCTGCGCTGGCCGGGACCCCCCCGGACCCCCCCCCCGCCCGAGGGCAGACCGGCCGCAGCCCTGCCCGCCTGGCTTGCAGCGCAGGAGGGGGGTTTGCCTCTTTTTCCGCTAGAAAAGCAGATATTTCGGCGGTGCCGCGGGGGGCCAGCGCAGCCCGCCCGCCTCGGGGTGGCCGGTGGGACGGGGGGACATCCGACGCGCTGGGCTGGGGGGTGCAGGGATGTCCCCGCCTGTGGCCGGCGGTGCTGGGGGCAGTGATGGCCCACGGGGACCCATCGCTGCCCAAAACAAACGCTGGTGGGAAGCTGCCCTCCCTGCCTGCCTTATACGGCCTCTTAGGGGCCACCTGTGCAATACGCTGATGCTTTTGTGTAAAAAAAACCCAAAAACACAAAAAGGAAAGATTAATGTAGACGAGACACTCGGCTGATGGCAAAGTGGCCCGTGGGGGAATCAAAGTCTAATGAAGGGCCAGAGGAGCCGCCTGTTGCCGGCACAGTGTGCTCCCGGCCGTCCCGGCACAGCCTGGCACGGCATGGCACGAGGTGGGTGCCGAGGGACCCTGGGGAGACTCTGAGCCCCCAGCCGCGCCGGGGGGCAGGATGGCACCCCTCGGTGCAGGGGGAGCCCACAGCGCGCGGCATCCTGCACCGCGTGGTCCCCGGGCCATCGTGCTGTGCAGAATGGGTGCTGACTGGTGTGGATGCTGGAGGGGGACAGGAGCCCAGCGCGGTTGGGGTGGCCATCAGCATGCCCTGGGCCACAGAGCCGGTGCGGTGCCCTGCCCTGCCCCTCGGCGCTTGCCCCATCCAGAGCTTTGCTTCCCCCCTGCTCCCTCCCTCCTCCTTGCTGGGGCCATTTGGGCAGGGATTTGATGCCCGAACCCCGCTGCCTTCCAGAGCCCATCACAGCATCCACCCCGTCCTGGGTCATAGAATCACAGAGTGGTTTGGGTGGGAAGGGGCCTTAAAGCCCCCCCAGTGGCACCCCCTGCCCTGGGCAGGGACACCTCCCACCAGCCCAGGTTGCTCCAAGCCCCGTCCAACCTGGCCTTGAACCCTCCAGGGATGGGGCAGCCCCAGCTCCTCTGGGCAACCTGGGCCAGGGGCTCACCGCCCTCAGGGGGAAAAATTTCTTCCTAATGTCTAATCTAAATCTCCCCTCTTCCACTTTGAAGCAATTCCCCCTTGTCCAGTCACTACATGCCCTTGTAAAAAGTCCCTCTCCAGCCTTCTTGTAGGCGCCCTTCAGATGCTGGAAAGCTGCTCTGAGGTCTCCCCGGAGCCTTCTCTTCTCCACGCTGGCCCTTGCCCCCCCCAGCTCTCTCAGCCTGTCCTCGCAGGAGAGGGGCTCATTGCCGTAACGGTGCAAAGCTGCGCCGCGGATACTCCTCGTTTTGCCTGTGCCTTTGCCCGTGAGCTCTTGGTTCACCCGGGGCAGTCATGGCAGCTGTAGGAAGGTGTCAACGCAGCAGGGAGCGCAGGTCGGTGCCCTGGGCGGCGGCGGGGGCTGAGCCCCCTCTTCCCCAGTGCCAGCACAGTGCCGGGAGCTGCCCCCCCCACTGCCTTTTGGAGGCATGGCCTGAGCGAGGCAGAAACCCCCCAAAATTGGGACACGCACCTTCGCGCTCTTGTTTTTCCTGCAAGCCCTGCCGTAGCCCCTCCTGCACGAGGTAAAGGGGCAGGGGGGCGGCAGGGGGGCATCAGGGTTCCTTGGGTGACCCTTTGTGCCGTGCTGTCCGTCCACTCCAACGGCCTCATCCCGGACCCGCTGGGATGCCGGCACAGGGACCACCAACCTTATCACTTAGCCTAAAACCAGTAGCTGATTTGGGCGGTGTGGAGGAGCTGGGCTGTGCAGTCGGCTCCAGTGATAACGGTGAAATCTGGAGCCAGAGAGGAGAAATCATTTGACGTGGGGCCGTGACACAAACTCGGTGGCTGAACCTGCTCTAGACACCCTGATAGATGGGCTGGGTAACGATCCCCGCTGGGTCACGTCCAGGGCTGCCACGCGATGGATGGAGAGACAGCGGCGCGCTCTCAGCTCCCCGTGAAAATGCAGCACGAGGTGAAGATCCCAAAGTCGAGTGTTAGTTTTTCTTAGCCCTGGCTAATGCGGGCTCCTTGCCTCCTCGGCGTAGCGGCAGGATGGAAACGGAAGGCAGCTCACCGAACTGAGCTGCTCCGGCGGTGTCAGCGTGGGAGAGGGGCTCCCCTTCCCTCTGCATCCCACCGCATCCCTCCGGGGGTGTTCTCCAGCTTCAGCTCGCTCTGCAAAGAGCCGCCTCGGCTCCGCACTCCCCATCGCGGCTCCGTCTCCCTTCCAAGCTTCGGCCAAGGAAACCAAACCTGCTCAGGGTCTTTGCAAGAGATCCACGCTGCGGAACGGAGCCGGGATGTCACCCCCCGGACCCACGGGCTGATCCGCTGGGGCACGGACCAGGACGCCTGTTGACCAGCGTTGCCGCAATGACAGCCCACGGCCTGTAATTAAGGCGGCTGTTTCAATCAGGGGATGATGTAAGCTCCTGCTCACCACATCCAAGGGAAAACCAGGACAGCTGCAGCCTCCTGGGGCTTGTGGGGAAATAAATATCTCCCCCCCGCCACCCCCCCCACCCTGGCAGACGGAGTTACGGTGTTTCAGGGATATCTTTCAGCTACGCTCCCGGAATGACTCAATTTGTGTGCTTTCACGTTGCCAAAGACGCCAGGGAAAAAAATAAAAATAATGTGGCAGCATCACGTGGCCGAGGAAAACACGCTCATCTCAATCATAAAGAAGAGTTAATTACATCTCCCTGCTCTCCCTACGTTTCGAGGCAATTATAAACAGAATGAATCATTATGCGTCTGCTGATAATCATTTCCATTCCGCATCCCTGCTGAATCGCAGGGTGCCGAAGCGCTCTGATGCTTGCAGCATCTCCAATAAAATAAAAAAAAACAAAACAAAAAAACCCCAAAAAAACCCCTCCAAAAACCCACTCCAAAATAAAGCAAATTTGGCTCTTTTTTGAGCATCGGGGCGCCCAAAGCAGAAAGATTTTGGGGAGAAATCATGCAAAACACCCAAGACACGGGGCTGCCGCCCTGGCGGGAAGCTTTTGTAGGGCAGGAGGGTCTTGCGAGCCGGGCGGGCTTTGATTTTTATTTTTTTTATTATTTTATTTTATTTTTTTATTATTTTCCCTTTGGAGGAAGGCGATGGGGTTTGGGGACGCCGAGAGGTGGAGCGTGTCCCCTTCTGCCGCCGGTAGGCTGCCCGCCAGAGCACGCATCACCGCCTTTTTCCAGTCGCGCATATGGTTTATCGCGAGGAATTTGGTTGCTCCTCCTGTTTTTGGGCTTGACGCGTGCCGGGTGGGATGCACGTCGCTGCGCTGGCCGGGGGGGGGACGTACGTCCCCCCCCCGGCCAGCGCAGCGACGTGCATCCCACCCGGCACGTCGCAGGAGGTATATTTTGCTGCCCCGAAGCATCAAAGCATCTTGCAGGATTTCAGGTCCCTGCTCATCCTGACAGTGGTACCCAGCCCGGGCTGTTTTCCATCGCTGGTGGGCAGAGGAGGGCAGGGTGATGCTCAGCAGATGGTTGGGGGGAAACGCTCTCCGAGGGCGGTGGGTGATGGGTTGCGGGATGGAGGCAACACCAAGGTCACCGCTGCCACGACGGATCCTGAGCTGCTCACGTCCCGGCGAATGAAAAATTAACGAGTTCCTTCCCCTTCCACCCGCAGAAGCTCCGTCAGCTGCCATTTTTGCTCCGCGCCTCTGGTTCGTCGGATGTTTCCTTTGGATCCCAGGAATAAATGATTGAAAGATGTGAAAGTTGAAAGTCGGGGGGGGAGTTGGGCACTGGAGCAAGGCGGGTACCAGTAACTTCGGCTCCTTGGCCAAACCAAACCACGGCTGGGATGGGAAGTGATGCCCAGAGAGGAGCTGCTCCCTCCAAGCCCGGGGTCCGCTTTGTTTTTGGGGTTGTTTTTCACATTAAAGCAACAGGAGGCTCCGAATCAGGAGCCGGGGAGGCAGGGGGTGAGGTTGGCTAATGACATACCTCCTGATTAATGCCTTCCCTTGGCTGGCTTCATTATTGTGATTGCACTCTGGCTGTAGCATAGCAACAGCTAATTGTTGGTTGGATGCAAAGTGCATAATTCCCTGTATTAAAATTTTATTAAGATATAATTGCATTCATCTTGCAGCAGCGGATGCTTCAAAGATGCCGAGAGGAGGCGGCGGCGGCGCGCGCTGGGGCTCTGCCGGGTTTACCCCGATCCGCCGCTCCAGTTGATGGGTTTTCCAGTGATGTTTGAGCCCCCGGGACATCAGGTCTGGGCGTCGGGATGCCGGGGGTCCGCAGTGCCGGAGCGGGGCTCGGCACCGGGTTTCAGGTGGGAGAGGGTTTGGCTGAGGGCACCCGGGCTGCAGCGCCTCTGGCACGGAGTACAGCACGCGGAATATTCCCTGAATAACCCTCAATATACCCATTTTCGTCCCTTGACAAATGAAAATGAGGATTTGAGATGAGAGGTGATGAAACGCTGCCGTGTGTCGATGCTGGGGGGGGGGCGGCGGCTGCTGTCAGCAAGAGAAGGTTTTTTGCAACGTGTTGTTAAGAATAAAACTAAAGTAGGAGCTTACGGCTGCCGACAGCCCTTTGCCACCCTGGTGCCACGTCCCTGCTCCTCCGAAACCCAGAGCGGGAAACCTTAAAGGAACTGTATTTATTAACAGTATGATCACCCTTGGCATATTCTATTACTAAGTGGTCCTGGTACATAGATATTATTCACTTAAGTAATCAATCACTGCCAACAAATTACAGGATACAGGGAATGAAATTAGCAAAATGAACTATGGATGTAAAATTCATTTGAAATTCAATTTAGGAGCAACATTAGCTTTCAATTAGTCTGCCCAACTGTTTGAGCATCATTTTGTCTATCAGATTTTTAAATAAATGTAATTAACCTTTGCTGTTAAATTGTTGTTGATTTCATTGATATAATTATTATGCGACTCCTAATATTTTGCTTGGATGATATCTCATTAGCTGGTGGCTTCTAATTAGGGAAACGAAGGACCGGTGGTGATTTCTGGGTCTTCCTGTTGCCTCTGCCTGGCGGGGCAGGGGAGGGAGATGCTCCCGAGCCGGGAGTTTGGGTGCGGAATTTTGCAGAGGGAGGGGATGGGACCTGCCCCTCCTGTGCCCGGCACAACTGGTCCCAAACTGGTGGAGCTGGGGACTGAGGAGCGGGGGGTGCCAGGGACAGGGGAAGGGCCATGGGATGCAGGACCAGGAACACGAGGAGGATGGCGGGGGGGTTAAATTAAATTTGGAATTAAATTAAGTTCTGGTTTTCGGGCAGTAAAACCAGTTTGGAAAGCGGGTGATTCCCTGCAGAGAGGAGGGTCGGGGACCGTCCCGCGGCAGGGGGGAGCGAGAGGCTCTGCCGCAGCCACCAGCTTCCCCTGCCGCCCTCCCGCCTGGCTTTCGAGGGGGGAGACGGATGAGATGGGGGAGTTAATTAAAGAGCAGTAACTCGTTACAGCCCCATTTGAGGAGCTGGGGGTCTCGGCACAGGCAGCAGCTGAGTGGGGCCCCAGGTCATGGGCAGCCCCCCCCATCCACAGCCCACGGCCCCAGTTGCCTTTTTTCCCCCCAAAAGCCAAATACCTTTAACAGTCACTTAATTCCCATGAGTTATTTTTGGCAGGTACAGCTTTCCCCCTTCAGCTCCGTGGAGTTTCGTGAGGTTACGAACCAAGCTAATATCTGATATATAGGGCTAATTCTGCCCCTGTTGAAGCCGATGGAAATGTTTCCATTGACGTCAGCGGGAGCAGGATTGATCTCCGCGCATGGACTATTTGTTCCTGAGGTTTTAAGAATTCATTTCCTCCTTCCATTGCCAGAGACAGATCGCAGCAGTGGAGGTAGAGGACTCGGCTAATAACCACACATTAATACATGAATCACCAGCTCGGAGCCCGGTGCGGGGGGAGGCGGAACGGAGAAGAACCGAGCTTGACGTCGGGCTGGCGGAAAGAAAGGATTTCGCAGACAGGGCGCAGCGGCTAATCTGGAACAAGATAATAATTGCAATGTAAATTTATAAATTTTTTTTTTTTCACCCTAGCATGCGAACCGCATCTTTTAAGCTCTATTTAAATGCATTAGGGCAGAACGGGGCCGCTGCTGAAATCCCTTATCCCGTGCTGGAATAAGAGCACCTGCGGGATTTCTCTACAACGTTCACTTCGAGGACGCCCTTTGCTTTCGGAGAGACCCCTAACGGCGCTTAAGCAAGGCAGGAGAAGCCCACGTGCCGTCACGCCGGCCAGGGGCAAGCAGGAAGGGGCCTTGAAGTCGGTTTTTGTTTATTAGTTTTTAGTATTGCATTTTAATG
This sequence comes from Chroicocephalus ridibundus, assembly GCF_963924245.1. Classification (NCBI taxonomy): domain Eukaryota; kingdom Metazoa; phylum Chordata; class Aves; order Charadriiformes; family Laridae; genus Chroicocephalus; species Chroicocephalus ridibundus. Next base: position 48,967,730 of record NC_086292.1, read on the forward strand.
AAGGAAACTGTCGCTTTATTTATTCTCCCCCCTCATTTAACGATGCCTCCCGTACAGCGCTTCGAGAGCTTCTCACACGGAAGCGGCGAGATGTATTCCGCGCGACCTGCTACAGCCACCAAAGCGCGCGAAAGCGCGGGTGGGACGTGGAACTCGTCTGCCGTGGCAATGCCTCGGCGCGGCTGGCTGCGCTGGCACGCTGCCTCTGCGCGCCAGGAGGAACGGCGGAAGGCAATAACCTTTCATTACCCTAAAATCTCCTCGCAGCTTACCCTATGATTTTGTTTTCACGGCGTGTGACAAATAAGACTAAGGACCAACTTAGACAAAGGAGTGGGGGTGTGGCGCGTGTTGATCGCCATGGAAACAGTCTTTGGGGCAAGCGAAAAGAATAATTCCTTTAAGACTATTCCTGCGCTGCAAAGCCACCAAAATCCCGCCGTTTGGGAGCCGCGGCAGACGACCTTCCCCAGCTCATGCCACAGAACCAAAGGGCAGCACCCAGTTCTGCACTTTTTACACACATTTTTGCCTACCTAAGTGCGTCCCAGTGACTCCCCGCCGAGTCCCAGCGCTGCCCGTTTCCCAGCCCTCGCACGCCGTGTGCTGGGGCTCCCCTGTGTTTGCACGGGAGAAGATAAGGCCGAAGGACGGTGCTTTGCAACCCCAGGGCGAGGTGGTGAAGGCGAGTCCTCGCCTGTAGGAAACACCTTCCCGCGTCTGCTAATGAGCAATGACAATAATGCTGCAATTAAGCCACTCGCTGAATGTCTTCTTACTCGGTTAATTTAAGATCAGTGGAAGGTCAACCCGCCATTTCCAGCCAGAGCTCCCTAAACCTGGATTTTAGCACAGGGAGTCTCCAGTGGTATAAAAGACCTGGAGGCAGGTGGGCCTGGATGAGGTGCAGAACAAAACCAAGCAGAAACAGAAGGAAAATATTGTCCGGCTGTTAAAAAGGAGAGGGGAATTAGTCACCAACAACGCTGAGAAGGTAGAGGTTCTCAACACCTTCTTCACCTCCGCCTTTCCCAGCACTGCTGGGCCCCAGGCCTTGGGAAGAGCGATCCAGGCTGGTGCAAACTCAGCCCCGCCGCCAGTGAAGGAGGAGTTGGGATGCAAATCCTGACAATATCTGCCCGAGGGTGTTCAGGGAGCTGGTTGACGCTGTGAGGCCGCTCTCCATAGTCTTTGAGAAGTCGTGGAGATCAGGGGGACATCCCAGAAGACTGGAAGAAGGCTAATGTCACCCTCATCGACAAGACAGTCTTAAAGGAGGATCCAGGAGATTGCAGGCCCATGAATCTTAGTTCAGACCCCAGGAAAGCTATGGAGTGAATCCTCCCGGGGGCTATCACAAGTGAAGCACGTGATGGGGAAAAGCCAGCATGGATTCACCGAGGGCAAATTGTGCTTGACCAACCTGGTCGCCTTCTACGACTAAGTAACCTGCTCGGGTGACGAGGGGCGAGCAGGGGACGTCGTCTATCTGGGTTTCTCCAAGGCTTTCAATGGGGTTCCCCACCACCACCTCCCAGAGAAACTCATGCGTTACTTGAACACGCATTCAAGGCAACGCTTTAAACATCTCTGGGAAATCCCCTTAATTAGCACGCTCACTATTTATGAGTGGGTGTATGTTTTAGTATAATAATCTCCTCGGGCTCCTCTTGGACACACTCTTATCTCGACGCCATTCCACAGAGGACACATCTTGTCATCCCGTACTTAGCTCAGAGACCGGGAGCGCGGTCCCTCTGCGGGATTTGCTCGCCTTCCATGAGCTCTCGGTACGGTAATCCTTCAATAATTCAATTTATTTGATCAGAGTTTCGGTTAATCGTTTCTACACCTCGTCCAGGTGGATGTGCAAGGGCACAACTAAGTTTAATTGTTTCTACATCTAGTCCAGGTGCAAAAGGCCCAATTAAGCTTTAATTTCAGGAGTGCAGCTGAAGTTCGATCCGAGTTATATTCCCATTTTATAGCAAGCGCTTACGCGACATTTTAACCGTGTTCTTTTGAAATCAACTTTACAGCAAAGGAGGCGATTTTTAGTAAAATTTAGTTCACGTAGCAAGCAATTACTTTGACTTCAAGAGAAAACGAGGCATAAAAAAAAAAATAAAAATGTACAATAACATTTGTAAAAGGCGAAGTTTTCGGGGACCGCGGCGCAGCTGCAGCCCAGCCCCGGCCGGGTCCCACCGGGAGAATTCCCGCCCCAGGCGGCGGGGGTGGCCGTCCCCGCCACGGCCTGCCCTGCCGCAGGAAGGCGCCGTCCTCCAAGACCGCCGAACCCGCCTCTAATTACATTAATCAAGCCCCGGCCCCGCGCCGACCGCTCCCACCCCGCAGCGCCCGCACCGCCCCCCGCCACGTGCGCGCTGCCGAGGGGCGGGGCGCGACGCAGCCAATAGGCAACGCCTCCCGCGCCCTGCAGGCCCGCCCCCCGCATCCCATTGGCCGGCGGCGGGCCTCGCCCACACCCGCCGTTCTCGCGGGAAGTAGGGGCGGGGTCGCACCGCGCGCTCCCCCCCCACTATACCCCCCCCCAGCCTCCGGCGTTGGGGTTCCGCCGCGGCCGCCGAGCGCTGCCGGTCACCGTGAGGCCTCGCCGCCCTCCCCGCCGGTCACCTATGTCGGCGGCACCGCGCAGGTAGGGGCGCGCCGGCGGTTGGAGCGGAGCGGGATGAGGTGAGGCCGTGGCTGAGGGGGAACGGAGCGGGGCCGGCACAGGGTGGATGGCATGGGAGGGGAGGGGCGGGAGCGGCTCCGCCGGTGCCCCCGGTGCAGCGAGCCCCTCCCGCCGCCGCCGCTCCCCGCCCCGCCGGCGCCGCTGTCACGGCGCGCCGCGCGCCCCGCGCCGCGCCCTCCCATTGGCCAGCCCCGCCGGCGCGCCCGGCCCCCCCCGCGCTCCCATTGGCGGCGCGGCGGGAAGGCGGGGCGCGGCGCGGCCCCTCCGTGCGCCCCCGCCTCCCCGGCGCTGGGGTTCCGCCGCCGGCCAGGCCCGCGCCGCCAGGTAGGGACCGGCCCGGCCTCCTCCGCCCCGCGGCGGCAGGCGCCCACTCCTTGCCCCCCGGGGAGCCTCTACGGAGGAGCCGCGGCCCCTCCTCAGGCGGCTCCCTCTGTTCTCAGCGGGCCGCCGGTAACGGCAGGCTCGGGGCTCTCCCCGCGGCGGGTTGTGTCATCCCGCGGCCGCTCGCGTGGGCTGGGGAGGGAGCCGGGGCCGGGCGGGCTCCCCGCCGTGGGGTGGGTGCGTAGCCCGCGTTGTGAGGTTTGGGGCTTCCCTCAGAGCCCGGTAGGGAAAATGCAGGAATAGGGGCTGTGGAACGGAGGGATCCGCGGAGGAGCCCTTTATTCCCCACCTGGTGGGTCCCAGTGCTGCGAGTCTTGCCGGGAAAAGCCCCACTTGAAGGTGAACCGAGTTCTGGAAGGAGTAATTGCGCTAATTGAGGCCTCCCCGTCCTGGTAAAACACCGTGTGTTTTGTCCAGGGGAGGCCGAGCTGCCTCCTTGGCCTCAGCGCTGCCGTGGGGTGTTTGCTGGTGGGACGGGAGGAGGTTTGTGTGCGGTGGGAAGAATAAGGAATGGTGTTTAATTGTGTCGTGCGACATGGCTTCTGCTGGGCTGGAGGGGTGCGAGGGTCTTCAGAGGTCGGCTCCTGGCGCAGAGCGAGATGCTGCTCACTCTGAATGTGGCGTACGGGGACAGGCCGAGGTGGCCTGGGCAGGAGCTGGGGCGTCCCTGGGGACGGGCCGAGGTGGCCTGGGTGGGAGCCGAGGTGTCCCTGCTGGGACGCGGCTGCTCTTCATCTCCGTCCAGGCGTTTTGTGTGCGTTTGTGTCTGCACCTGAGATGTTGAGGTATAACAAAGATGCTGTGAAGGCACTTGTCGGAAGGCCGAGATGCTGGGTCAGGCATTCGTAAAGCCGAACTCAACTTGGAGTATTTTCTTATTCTTTGTTTTTTCACTGGGAAGGTAAGGTGTGTTGGACTCTGTCAACACAAGCAAGCTCTGTTTCAAGCTCTGTTTCTCTCTTGTTTCAAGCAAGCTCTGAAACTTCCGTACCAGCAAACAGCAGGTTTCCCTTCTCTGGAATTAGGGAAGTAACAACCACCTGTAAAATATCTACCTGAAGGATCCCCACGTGCTTCAAGGTAGCAGGTGTAAGGAGATGAAATCGGCTTTGTTAGGAAGGCTGCAGCTAAGTGGGGTTTGTGCTGGAGGTATGTTAGTACAGGAACAGTCACCCTCCTTAATGGGACTTAATTCAAAGAGATGTGGCCTATATGTGCTCTTTGTTTTGCCTCCTGGAATTCACACCCACTCGAACGGTGTGAAGAGGAGAAAACCTCATCAACATGCTCTCTGGGAAGGGGGAAATTAATGTCCATGGTTTTTTTGTAAGAGCTAGAATGAGTGCAAGTGAGTACTCGTATAATGAGGTCAGTACGTGCCAGGATCATACGTACTGTGTCTTCCTTCAAAATACAACGTGCGGATCAGCTGCTGCAGACCTTGCACATGAAATGGTGGAAGATCTCTAATAATGAAAGAGATTTTGGGCACTTTATTGTAAGATGAAGTCATGAGAACACAAATATGACGTGCTTATGCTGTAGTTGCGGATAAGGCTGAGCGTCCATGAGCTATTCTGCTTCTGCCCGTTTTGAGAATCGTTAAGAAGGATGCATGACAGTAGCATTATGATGCAAAGTTTCAGCTCATATATTCTGCCTTAAAGCAAAATGTTAATGTTGGAAAGGCAAATACCTGCAGCTTCCCAGGTAGCTGAAGAGGATCCGTGTACATACAGGAGCGTGATCTTCCAGTTCTTCCACGTGGTGCTTGTTGGCTTCAGGGGAATGCAGCACCTCAGACCCCAGAAGTGTGGGGTTTTGGAGTTGGTGGTTTGTTGGTTGGGTGTTGTTGGTTTTTTTTTTTTTTTTTTTTTACTGTTAGGAACTTGAGCGTTTTGGCTTGTTCCATTAGACACAGGAGTTGCCAGTAGTTAATAGTTCTCCTACTTAGAGCTGGCCACGCAAGAAAGGTTTTTAAGGACGCTATGTACCTCTAAACTTGGCCAGTTGTAACAAGCCTTAACAATATTTAACATATCTGTAGAGGCAGCTTGCCCTACTAAGGTGTTCTTTGGCATAGTTGTGAAATCTGGGTGAAATATTGCTCTCTCTTTATTTAAAGGCTTTGTTTTTCACTTCAGTGAACCGCTGACCCTTCTGATACAGTTGGTGATCAATAAATATAATTGAGGTCAAAGGCATCTCGGTTATCCAGGTGCTCTTTGTACCTTTTCAGAAAAGCGAATCCTTTCTTATCAGGATGTGGCGTAACTTCCGTGATTATTTTGGCAGCCCAGCTTGTGGAATGGCTTTTGACACTGTGCTCTAGTAAGGTAGAAAGACGTGCTTTAATAAGGAGATACTGGCACATGTCCCTTCAGGTGGTGCCTCGGGAAGTCCTTTAACTTTTCAGCAGGCAATAATGTCACTGCCTGCATTCGGGATGGTAGCAGTTCCTTCTTTTTTAATGATCAATAAAAGTATCCTAAAGCACTGCCTGGACGAAGCCGCCCCTTTTGTATCACGCAGCGTGTTACACAGCTAAAAATTAGTAGGGACCTGAAATGATTAGTAACTGGCTGGTGGCCCAGAAAGAGGGAAAGCTGGGTCTGGCAGCATTTGACAGTAATTTTCTGTAAGACAAGTGTCCTTAGCTCTTTCATTGTCCAATTGATTCCTTAACAATAGCGCTCCCATTTGTAATGCTGAGTCTATAGTGCTACTCCAGCAGGGAAAACCGGAGGTGCGCTGGTCGCAGGCAAGTGCGTGTGCTGCCGTAAACAGGAGGGCTGGGGCAACTGCTTCAGAGAAATAGGTAAAAGATGCTTTAAAAAAAAAAAAAAAACAAAAACCCAAAAGCCCCCCAAAACAACATTCACCAGGAGTGGCAATGGTGACCCGCGGTACTGTTGTAACATGAGCAGGTGATCGTCAAAACTGCTGCTTTGTGGGTTTTTTGCCTGATGATGGTCTTTGGTGTTTTCTTCTTTCTTTCTGTTCAGGGTCTCTACTCCTTTGGTGAGAAAAGGGGAATAATAAGCGGAATTTCACTGAGTTTATATTTAAAGTAGCTTTCTTTCTCTGAACACTTAATTGAGCCGTAAGATTAAAAGGCATCTCCTTGCGGTATTCCTTAAACTGGTTACTTCAGTACTCGGGTATGTTTTTAATGAACTAGCTTTCATGTCTGAGCCGCAGTCAAAACTTCAAGATCTAATTTCTGCTGGTTTTCAAAGCAAGTTGACTCATCAGTTTAACCTTGTGCTGCAGACCTAAAATGTCGGAAGATGTTCCCCTTTTTTACGATATTGCCATTTTTCCCCCTAATGCTGAAATGCTGATGCTCCTAAATAAAATTTGGGGAATAAACGCTTGTATTTAGGGACTATGTGCTCATGAAAGCGAGCCTTGTGCAACTTTAGCTTTTCTGTAGTTACGCTGGATTTTTGCTTAGCGTTTCTAGCACAAAATGGAAATTCGCTTTCCTGTCAGCCCTTGCTATTTTCTTGACTCCCCCCTCCGTGCTCCACACTTGCAGCTTTTCCTCCTGTTGGTTTTTTTTTCACCTCGTCTCTTCTTGGCATCCTTTTTCCTTCCTGCTCCTTCACAGTGTCTTGACGACGCTGGAACGTGGCATGTCCCCTCTGCGTGATGAGCGGGCTGCCGGCGTTTTCATCCCTCCTCGCCTTTGTGGCCACTGAACTTTGTGCCGTACTGGCCGCCCGAGCCGCAGGTGAGCCTCGGCCCTTGCTTTTGATCTGGGGGAAGCAGTGCGCAAACCTGCGGCGAGTTAGAAGGACTTTGAAGTGATCTAGCTAATATTTAACAAAGTTTACTTGAAAACCACACGTAGCTTCTCGGCTGTGTTTTAAATGTTAATATTGAATTTGAAATATTGGAGGTGACAGATAAAATGTATGGTAATGAGATCCTTCTAAAGAAAGCTCACTGCTAATTCCAAAGGAAATGAGCTTTTAATTAGTGTCTTATCTCAAGTATGCCACCTTTTCTTTTTTCCTCGTTCATATTGCTTGTATTATTAGAGTTAAAGATCAGCTGGTGTCCCCTGATATTGGAACCAGTTGGCTGGTGTCACTTTAGAAAATCTGATTTACAGACTCCTGATTACATGTACAATATAAATTGGTTTGGCCAGGAGCTGGAATGTATTGTTGTGTAAATCCGCGCTTTTGGAACCGAAGATGTTCAGGGAATACCCATGCCGCTGCCTGTGCAGTAGCTACTGTATAGATCGAGAGTTTGGAGCACTGGATCCCAGCTCATTCAGGAATGATATATTCCCCGTTTCATTGTAAGGAAAACCTTGACACAGAATTTTCTGCAGCAACTGTAATTACTAAGCAGTAAGGTTAGCCACTCAAAAAAACCCCAACCCAAACAACCAAAAAAACAAACAAACAAAAAACCCCCAAAAACAAGCAACGAAGAACTAAAACCCTTTTAGCTTGAGCTTTAAAATGTATCTCCTGCTGACCTTGGTCAGGTTAAGAACTGTAAGTTTTATGTCTGATTACGGTTCTTTTCAAATGGGTTTTCCACGGCAATATTAGCTGAAGAATATGGGAAATAGCAGGTAAAGTTTTTACACTTCAACAAGTGTGCATGTGGTTTGGATCCAGATGGAGAGATGTGCCGAGATGATTTGGATTACGGAGTCCAGCCTACCTAATGGAGCTCACTTGAGCCAGGGATTTCCATGTCTTGCGGGGGCCGAGGTCTCAGGGTTGTTCCCTGGAGAAGGTGCTGGGGAGGTGACATGGTCCAGTGAGCACTCAGCAAGTGGGAGTGGTGGTGACCCGCCTTTGCTGGGGTGTAGGGCTAATGCACAGACCCATGGAAAAGCAAGAGGAGGGAAAACTGGAGTGAGCGAGCGTAAAATGAGCTTGACTTGGCGGTGGAGCACTTCATCTTCTCCTACCTAGCGTGAACAAGGAAGGTTAACGCCTGGTTTAGCTTCTAAAGTGGCTTCAGTCAAGCTCAGTGTTCTCTGTACTGCTTCTTGCTTTGAAAAACGAAGTCTATTCCAGAGGATTAGAGCTTTTTTTGTGTCCCTTGTAGGGTGCTTGGGAGTTTAGTTTAGGCTGTGTGTTTCAGCGAGAAGCCTCCTGAACAGGCAGGTTGGACAGGAGCGTCCCCGAGCTGGTCTCGCACGGGAAACGGGGGCTGTTGGTGCGTTTCTTTTCCTCTCTTTAATTGCATTAAGGGCTGCAGGAAATTCCAGAAAGTTTTGAAATAGAAGCGGTTTATCAGGAGCTCCCAGAGCCGGTGAGGCTGCAGGGCTTCCCTTGGAAGTGCAAACTCAGGATCTTTGTTTGCGCTTCTCAGTCTTGGAGATACCAAAGGTTGAACTCGCCTTCAGTAAACGTGTCTGGGGCTTGAAAAGGCAGTTTTGTTCCTCTTAAACTGGCTTCCATGTTGAAAGTTAAATGACTTCCCCGTTTCTTCCTGGGTGTGGTTTTCCTGAAGAAGTATTTTTGCTGTTTTCCTTCTCTTAGAGAAAAAAGGAAGTCTAAATCTGAACAGAATGAGCTGCTTTTACCAGTTACTATATTTAATGAATATTTGAATTTCCATAGGAATCTTCTCAACAATACCAAAAGATACCAATTCATTCCTGCAAAAAAAAAAAAAAGCTTGAAGAATTAAAAAATTGTTTCTAGGGGTCAGTCGAGATGGGTGAATGCCACCCACGCTTCCTACCCTGCTTCGTTAGCAGCCCATTAGCTTGGCTGCAGGCGTTCAGCGCCATCCTGGCGGCAAAGGTAGCTGCGGCAAGAAAATCATCCTTAAAAATTATGCCCTACAAGTGCAGTTCTTGTTGCTTACGGTGGGATACATTCCCACGAAGGACCTGAGGCTTCCGGATCTGCAGGCTTCCTAACCTCCCCAGGGCGTATCTCCATTTCATTTTTGAGAGCTTGTGGTATTTGCCGCGTTTTAAAATAGAGCTGAGTTGTTTAAATGGACCCGAAGGGTATCCAGTCAGGTAACCGTCACACAATATCTGATTTCATTTTTTTTATTCATATTTTCTCTGAAAAGCTGTTGGATTGCCTCGTGTAGTTTGATGTTATACGAGATGGCTAGGTACTGTTTTGACTGACTAAGAAATAATGGATGGCTGCTGGCTTAATTTTCTTTCTAATGATTTGTTTTCAGCCGCGTTGGAGCAGGTGTAAGGGTTGTTAAATTGCTTATTGAGCTGGCTGTTGAAGAGCATGGTTTGCGTGTGTGACCAGTCGTCGTAAGCGGGGTTAGTGAGCTGACCTGAGTGTGTTTGGTGGCTGAGGGTCTCAAGACTTCAGAGAGAGAAGATGTCACACGTCTGCAGAAACTTCTCTCGCATTAACATACATTTCTGAAAATAGGGTTCTGGCTTGTGGTTTGAAGGCGAGGGGACTTTGAAAATACTTTTTTTTTTGGTCTGCGCCCATTTGATTTACGTTTCTGCTCTTTGATAAGCAGAAAACTTTTCCTTGAGCGTATATTGTTAAAAATGTTGACTTTGATTTTTGGGAAGTTGAACCGTGGCTTCAAGATGTATTTATTCATCAAGCTCTCCTGTTCGCAAAGGTACCTGAACACCAAGTTGGGTACAGAAGGCTGCTGCTTATGTTGTCTTAGCTGATTTTCTTAAGTTCTTTTAAAAAAATAACATTGTGTTAACTGTACTGTGTATCTCAAGCTGAAGGACTAATCGGCTCTTACCGTCCCTGCTGTTTAATGTGGGCTTTCTTAAAAACCCTAAGAAGCTTTCCTCTCCTCCTAGGGCTTTCGGATGTCTCTCTCCCTAATGATAAATGTCAACAAATGAGATCAGAGCATCTTCTGCTGCAGTAAGGGGGAAGTCGTTTACTCAGTGTGGGGTGGTTTGATTTTTTTTTTTTTTTTTGATAAACTGTTTCTCCACGTAGCTGAGGAACCAAAATAGGTCACATACTTCATACCGCAAAGGCGGCAAGTGTTTTGGTGATGCGCGGTTGCCAGCGGGCTCCACTGGTGCTCTGGGACCGTCTGGTTTTACTGGAAGGGAAAATGAGGAAAACGAAGGATGAGGCATCTGTGGGAGATGAAGATGCTGAGTATAATTAGAATTGTGATACTCTTTTTCTTTTTTATTTTAATCTCCTCTTAAATAGAGCTGTGCACCTCTATTTCACGTTATCACTGGTTTTGAGTAGGTTTTTTTTCCTTGCCCACACGATGAATTTGCACCGGAGCTGCCATACGGAAGGTGAATTTAGATAAAATCTCTGTTACGTGCCAATCCCACAACCGAGGTGCTGGAGATCTGCATGCTTTGTACAATGACAGCCACCTTCCTCCACAGCTTACTGGGTTCTGCTATATTTTTCGTGCACTGAGTATTCTTCCAGAAAAATCTGCATTTCCCAGGAAGTTTAAACTGTCAGAAAAGCTGCTCGCTTTTGGGTAGGTGGGAGGAACAGCTTCATCCTGCTCAGCCATATGTTAGTGGTAACTTAAAGCCAGCGGGGCTTTAGGATTAGAAGAGGGTAAGAATTCGGTCACCCCCACAGCCCGGACAGCCCAGGACCCCCAGCTCTCGGTGTGTGGTGTTACACCTCTACCGTTGTCATTTCGCTTGCAAAAATGCTTTCTCGACGCCTGTGGCCTCGCAAGCACCAGGCTGTTTCTCACCCCGAACACGCTGCCTTTGCCCCAGCGAGGATGCCCCTGCCACCAGCTCCTGGGCTTGTGTTCCAGCCGCTCTGCTTGGAAGCCTGTCCCTCGCATCACAGGAGCATTGCAGCCAAGGGATGTGGTGTTTGTCTCCTTTTAAGCTATTATTTTCAGCGTCTCCCTGGGCAGACAATGAGCTTTCTGCAAACCACCGCTCTGTAGCTGAAACTTCAAGTACCTCCAGTGGGTCAGTGCGTGCCACCGGTGCTGTGCTCAGCCGGACTGTAGCACTTCTGTTGGAAACCTGATGGATGTAACTGGACCTTGGCACTGGGAGGCTTGGCAAAGATGACGAAGGGACTGGAGCGTCTCTGTGCTGAGGAAAGGCTGGGAGCCCTGGGGCCTGGAGAAGAGCAGGCTGAGAGGGGATCTCACCAATGCTCATCAATAGCTAAAGGGGGGGTGTCAGGAGGATGGGGCCAGGCTCTTCTCAGTGGTGCCCAGCGACAGGACAAGGGGTAACGGGCACAAACTTGCCCATGGGAAGTTCCACCTAAACACGAGGAGGAACTTCTTTGCTGTGAGGGTGGCAGAGCCCTGGCACAGGCTGCCCCGAGAGGTGGGGGAGTCTCCGTCTCTGGAGACATCCCAACCCCGCCTGGAGGCGTTCCTGTGCCACCTGCTGTGGGTGACCCTGCTCTGGCAGGGGGTGGGACCGGGTGATCTCCAGAGGGCCCTTCCCACCCCTGGGATTCAGTGAGTCGTGAGCCCCCCAGCAGCAGAGCGTGGCCTCAGCGCAGGTTCTGCAGCAGCTTGCCGTGAAACCCCTGCTCGACGCGCAGCACCTTCCCACCTCCCTCGGCACCGCCGTAATTCCTCGCTTGGACGCCTGCGCGCAGCGAATCCTAGGTGGCCAAGCAAAGTAGGTCAGTTATTTTTAAGTGTTATGATTAATTTATAAATGCCATCATTGTGTAGAGGTAAGGTAGATCTGAATACTCGGTCTTACGTGATGGGTGGCTGTTTGCAACAGCAAACTGGCGCTTTTCAGTAGACAAACGCTTTTGTGTGGCAGAGCTAGAAGTAAGTGGAAAGGATTATTTTTAAGCTTTAAGCTTTGCATGTCTGGAGATTTTTCTTTAACATGAAATGGTTTTAGAACAGAAAAATCTTCCGTGGTATGTAATGCTTCCAAAACCCTTGGCAGATGGGTAACTTTGTTTCCAAACATCAAATGTTTTAGCTGTTTAATGCCTGTTTTTAAGCATGAACAGCACTCCCGGAGAATGTTCATATTAAGCCTGCCGGGAATTAGACTTTTAAAAGAACTGTTGCTATTATGTTATCACAAAACCCGAAGAATTATGGAAAACTTAACGCAACACTTGGTTGCCTTTGCATAATATACAAAACAACATCACAGTGGAAAAAAGAGGGGAAGTACACTCATGCCCCGGTGTGTGACCCTCTGTAGTTACTGGAAGGTGTATATTTGCTTAATTCTGGGAGGGAAATGGCTTTATATGAAAATAAACTGCGCACACACACAAACACGTTTTTGATGTGCGGTACCAAAACCCTTCAACGCTCAGTGGTGGGAGTGAGATCAGCCCCGTGCTGAGAGGTGAGAAAAGGTGTGCTTTTGGGTTTAACGTCTGCCACATGCTTCCCCTGGTAGTCACGGGTCTTATTTCCAGTAGAGGTTTCAATTGAGGGCTTTTTTATCCCTGACTGCGTAGTTTATTACCGCTCTGGACAGGAGGCTATGGATCCCTATTGGTCTAGCGTGGAGAAAGCTGGTCGCAATACACATCTGGTCCTTAAACTCCTAGTTGATCTTTGAACTACATCTAGAAGTAAATATTTGGTGCCTTATATCTTACAGAAGTATTGCGTATAGAGAAGGTGAATTTCTTCTTAAACTCTAAGGGGAGAGGGTCACAAAGCCGAGAATTACAGGGAGCACCAGCGGTGAAGGTTAGGCTTTAGACAAAGGATTTTGCATAGTTCTGAGTTTTCTTGGAAAGGGATGTCTTGGCAGCGGCATTCAGAAACAGTAAAGTATTCTTGGTATTTGTGGACTGTAAAATTTATGGAGTAATAGATATGCAAATGGGCTGCCACAACACTGCAGGCTGTATAGTAATGCGTAAGTGTGACACGTTCTTTAGCTATTTGCAAAAATTGTCTTTCTTGCAGGCGTGAGATTTATCAGGTTCTCACCTTTTTAAAGATATAATTCTCAAGTCTCTTACCTAAATACATTTTTAAAAATTTTTTTTGTTACATTTTATGGTATCGGTGGCATGAGAAAACGAGAGCTTATGGATCATTCGCAGAACCGCCACGTTTTGATGGCCCTTTTTCACGTTCAGAAGACTTAAGGTGATGCTGTGTTTCTCTGCCACTTACTAAATTGCTTCGTCTCCTGACACGTGTGTTTATAAAAAAGGGCACAGTATCAGGAGGTCAGAAGCTGATCTATTCTGTGCCTGGCAAACCTGGCTCCGGTTTACTCTCGGCATTTGCCAGGGGTGCAGCGCTCGCAGGCTGCGTGTTCTTGTGATGCTGGAGCAGCACATGTTGACCCTTGTCAGTCACGCGCTCTGATTTTTGCCTTAAATCCATCTGTGTCATCCTAAAAAACCTGTCTTACATCTAAGTTTTTAAACCTATGTAAATGAAAAAATACGACTGTCAATCTTGCCCCTTTTTATAGTGCGTGTAAACACTGGTGTTTTCCCTGGCATGGGTTATATAGCGTGCGGTTCTCAGCCCACGTGTTCTATCCTGTGCACAATCCAGGGTGCAGAGCTCATTGCATTTGCTTGGAGATGTGGGCTGTAACTGGAGGCTTAATCCCTGCTGCCACAGCTACTTTAAAATGATGCTCTGTGCGAGAGTGTTTCTTGCTCCAGAAAGACCATTCACCAGTAAATCTTCTTTTTTTTCCCCACGTTTGAGACTGGTCCTACTGGTTTCAGTCCTTACATTTAGTTTCCGTTTGAGCAAATGGAGGTTATCTTGCCGAGATACGACTTGGAATGCTCTGTGCTTTAATACTCATGGGATTGGTAACAAGTTCCCTGCCTGATTGACAGTGAATTTCGAATTTTGCTGCTATAAACTTGGCCACTTCTCCAAGAAGATTTAAGCTTCCTTTGCAAAATGTTGCAGCATAGAAAATACCTAAGGAGAGGTTTGGCTTGACATGTGACATGGCGTTCTCCTTATTTTAACAGCCGCCGTGACTGACGGTAGTGCACATCTCCCCTTAGACAGTTCCCCAAGGGGGACGGACTCCTCGGGGAGCGCAGTGGGGTTTCTTATCCTCTGGTCTGGGCTGCCAAAGCAAACCCACCCGAGCCCAGTGCGGACCCTTCCAAACAGGAGTTGGCAGCAGAGGCGTTTGCTGTGGCTGGAGGAGAGCCCGAAGTTAGACCTTGGATGGAGCGTGCTGCGTTTCCTTGGAAGAAAAATGGCCAAACTCGCTTGTTCTGCTGCACGGAGGAGCTGGCAGAGCCATCCCCACGCCCTGCGCACGGTGGGTCTCTTCTCTCTTGGCATCCGAGTGCCCTCTGCTGGCACTCGCTCCTGCTTCCAGGGATGGAGCTTGGTCTGTGGATTTGATGTCACTTCTGTGCATCGCAAACCCCCTCCCCTCGGTACCCGGGGATGATTCGGTCCCCTTGGTACCCCAGGATGATTCGATCCCCTTGATATCCCAGGACAGCCAGCCCTCCTGCTATTCGCCATCATTTCTTATGGGACACGCTTAAAAAAATATGTGTATTCCCCCGTTCTGCATTGCAAGCTTACTGTTGGTCTAGCTGGGGAGCAGGGGTCTGCGCGGAACCAGCGGGGGCTGCGTGGGGGAGGCTCGCGAGGCTGCCGAGGATGGAAAACGAGACGCCGCTAAAACCAGCGCAGCTGGGAGGGCGAAGCTGAGGATGGTGCGGCTGTTCTGCAGAGGTTTGTCCTGCTCGGGGACCTGCGGGAGCTCCTGCTCCACCTCGGTGACTGGAGCCAGGCAGGTCCTTCGCATTTATCCCAGAACTGTCTCCAAAATAATTTAGTCTGAGCATATTTTTTTTTGTAGTCTTATTTTTTTCATAACCCAACAGGGTAGATCAGTCTTAAATGGGCACTAAATGGACACTTTTTTTTTTTACTCTAAATAACCTCTTTGCACTACGTTGCAGTCGGCGCAACCAGCCGTGTTGGGATTGAACGCTTGGGAAGGATGGTTTTCCTGCCTCGATGGCTCAAATTGAGGGACTTGGGGCAACAGCCGGCGCCTGCTTTAGTTGGGTTTAACCCCGTGGGCTTGAGTCAGGCCAGATCCTCTTTCTGTGGGACCAGAAGTTCCCCTCTCACCAGGAACAGAGATGGGTAAAGTTGAACACTGGCGAAAATCCCAGTTGAACACAAATCGGCTACTGAAGTGAATATTGATTACTTTTTTTAAAGTGTTTGGCGGGGTGGTGGTACAGTATTAGTGCAGCTTTGTTGCATGTGGGTTCAGACAATTAAGAACCCCACGTCCGCTTTGAATATTTCATGAATATGCATGCTGTCCTCCTACTGAGGAGTTAATTGGGTGCTCTCACTTTAACCACCTTATTCCAATTGAAAAGCGCTCTCAGTGAATGACGGATGGCGGTGTGAAGCTCCGGGTGTTCGGCGCGCTGGCAGTAGGCTGCTGCGCCTGCACCTTTTCTCCTCTGCCCGCTTCCCGCAGGCTGATGCCAACCTTAAACCCGGGAGTCCCCGCTGGCCTTTGGCATCTCAGGGGAGATATCGGGTTGCAGCTTCCACCATGCTCGTCTGACTGTCCGTACCATCGTCCTGCGCAGCTGGGAGGGTCTGGAAAAAGCATCTGTCCCTTTCCCGTGGATGGGCACGAGACATTAAGAGGAGCCGCGTTGATCACAGGCGTTGTACGAGAGCAGGAATCTTGGGGTTTCTGGCCACATCAGATGCCTGATCTGAACTGGGTAACTTGAACCCGTCGGATTCTTGACTCAGATGGGAAAATATTAAAATGCAGCTGAGAGAAGGAATTGTGTGTCCTGCCTGTGCCTGTAGATGTGGCTCAGTGTCAGAAATGTGCAACAGCTGGAAGCAGAGTAGGGATTTTTTTTCTCTTAATCTTGGGCTTTAGAAACAACAAATTCTGTTTTATAGATCACTGAAGTAAAATATGAGGTCTTACTCTTCTGCCTGATAGAAACGAGATGAAATTCTCCTATCTGGGCATGAAGAGAAAATGTTGTTTTTATGGATTCATGAGAGTAATGTGGACAAAATCAGTTAAACTAGCTTTGGACCTTGTCTTTGGAATGTATCCTGAGGGCCTTAGGATGAGGTCCTCTGGCTTCTTCTGCAAGTCCTTCTTGGGGGGCCTGAGTACTTGTCTCCTCTGTAGCTTTCCTTAGCCCGTCCCCTCTCCGGTTAGCTTTGCCTGCAGTCCAGACGTTCATTATCAGAGACGGAAAAGTCTTATTCTTTCATGTGAGGCTCTTAAAACTCTGTACAATAGCTGGAGTGACGCCGTTGCCCAACCTTATCCTGCTGCTGGAAGGGCTGCGCCTCCTGAGGCAAGCTGTGGGCAGTGACAAGTAGTCCTTTTTTCTCTCTTTTAAAAAAAAAAAAAAAAAACACTAAAAGTCAATTTAATGATTTAAAAAAATTTAATTAAAAAAAAATCATCACAAGTCCTTGCTGTTTGAATTGCCCTTTAGGGTATTGCATTCCCACGGTGTTTTAGAAAGCGTCAGCCTGTATCTAGAAACAGGATTTCACCTTCAGTCGGGAGTTTGGAATTGTGTAAAATCTGTGTGCTTGGCTATTTGTTTTGCCGTTCTGCGACTGGCACGTACCTATTGCTGTAACCCAGCAAGTTGTTAACACCTTATCTGATAATGCTGCTGTGGCTGTGCCGAAAGTGCAGGTTGCGAGCAAAGGCTTCTAATCGCCAGGTACACGTATTAATGACTTAGCAAACCCTGCTGGCATCTCTATGATTTCCGAAATACAATAAAAAGGGATCCAAAGCTTCATCTCGGGGCTGAAGCTGAGTTTGGAGAAGTGATGCTGAGTGGAGGGAGGCTTAAAACGAAGCAGATGGCTGGGAGCAGAGAGCAAAAACTTGTCTCTCCTGTTGGTTAGAAATCTTTCATTTTGTGCCTGTACCCGGAAAAGCCCTCGGTAACCGTGCAGCTGCGCATATGTGAATTTTTTTCCTTCAACCTGCAAGTCAACAGATTTTCTGTTGAGGTGCCCCCTGAGGAAGCCGACACGTTGGGCTGCTGCTTCCAACCTGGCTTTGGGCCCCTCTGGAGGGAAACCAGCCGCTCTCCATCCCTTGGGGCCGCCTTAAGTGTCACTTGTGCCTTCTCCTGCTGGGTTCCTGTCCCTCCAGGAACCCTCCACCTACAGCTGTCCTGGTGGAGCTGGCTGAATGTCTCACTGCGGTGGGATCCCCCATCCCTCTTTCCGAAGGTCCCCCCGGGGATTTCTGTGCTCATGGAGCGCTGCCCTCCTCCAGCCTCCACTGCAGGCTGTTTGCAGGAGCTGCCTCTCGCTTTGGGAGGGAAAGGGGGGTTCCCCCCTGCCCGGCTGCTCCGGGCACAGCCTCAGGAATCTCCCGGGTTTATTTCCAGGCTCTGCAGCTGGTCTTTCCGCAAGCCAGGAGCAGAGAGAAACCCGGCTTGGCTGGATTGACTCTCCTGACCGTGTCCAAGCTGTTGCAGAGACGCTCCGTGTTTATTCTCTGCTGCCCCGTTGTAACCAAGCCGCCCAGGACCACAACGGTTTCTGGAATTTTACCAGTATTTTAAAGACAATTTCTCCTCGATGAAGAGGTGCTAAGATATTTCTGCTGCCTATGTTGAAAAATAGAAGGAATGTGCAAATCCAAAGTGTCAATGGGTCTTGTGCCTTCCAAGTCAAACATGTTGATTACTTTTAAAACTTGTTAGTCAGACACAAGGTAAAGGATTTGTCTGGGCAGAATCTTCTAGACAGGTTTGATTTGGGCAGAACAGAATTTCTGCAGTGCCGGCTGGTTTTTCTCCAGTTAGGGCTGGTTGGAAATTGCGCAAAGGCACAGCCCTGTTGAGGGAAATTTTGGGGACCTTCGGCAGTAGGCTGGAGTTTGGGAGAAAGAAGCCACAGTGTATGGAAAAGAGCCCATTCACTCCCAGATAGAAATATTGCCAAAAAGAGGTATTAAAAATCCAGAGGGCCCTTAGGAAGTGACTGCAGAGCATCCCAAGCCATCATCTTCTTGGTGTGGGACACGTAGCCCGTGTGTTGGCACCACCCTTCGTGTCCGTTGGACTGCCTCGGATGAAAATATCGCTGTTTTCTCCTGGTGAAATCTTGTATTTTTTTCTCTGGGAGTTGTTCCCGTATGACCAGACTGCAAAACGGGGGAGTTCTCGCTCTGCCACTTGAAGGCAGTAGGGCGAACTCTTAAATAACGAAAATAAATCTCTTGGGGGAGCCAAGCGAAGGGCTTTCTGGTAGATGTTACGTGAACGTACCGCGCGGTCTTTAAAAATCCATGTTTTGTGTAGCGGGGTTCTCGTCTTCTGCAACCTGGCTGGAAGGGAAATACACGCGGTGCTTTGCTGGTCGGGTTTTGGCTTTGTTTGCTTCAGTTTATAAATAAGTGCCAAGAAAATGAGTATTTTGTTGTAAAGATGTTTTCAAGGCCACGTATTTATTTTTTAAAAGAGAATCAGGGAAGACAAGCTGACAATTTAATGGTGCATGATGCACTAATAAAAATGTCTGTGCGGTTGCGTTTAATCCTTGAAAGGAGAGAAAAGAAACAGAGCAGTTATCAGCATTCAAAAGGCAAGACGCAGGCTTAAACGTATGCAAAGCCTTGGAGAGGGACTGAAGAAACGTAGTGGTACGTTGCAGAAAGCTTCTGACAGGCACATCACATCTTTGAAAGTAAGATTTGAATTATTAGAGCTGCCTTTGTTTATTAAATTGAGCCTCCAGCGAGAGGATTATAGGGAGAAACACCATGCAGGCTCAAGTTGCTTTGGCATCCATTTTAATGGGTGATTAAAATTTACTTTCTTGAGCTAATTCGGGAAGAGAATTCAAATAGATTTTTATTTTTTTTTAAAGATCCAGGTGTGTATTAGATACCTAAAGAAATAGACTCCAAGTGCCCGAATAAGCCTCCTTTTATGGACTCCAGTTTGCTTTTAGCGACGGGTAATCCTTTTAAAACAAGACTTCTTGAAGGCAAACTCCAACAGAAGAGTTTTTGTTTAATTTTAAATTGGGAATGCGAGGGAAGGATGCGGAGAGCTAATAAGAGAGTAATTATACAGGCTATTGCCAAGTTGAGGAAGGGCAGAGACCATTAAAATGCCATTTTAGGAGCTAATTATATGGTGTTTCGAGTCGATGCCCATGTCCCGATTTCTGTTTCATCCACGTATAGCGTGTATTTAGGATGCTGTGTTCATGACATCTAATTTCTATTTTGAGGAACTTTAGGCCACTGTATTATGAAATACTGTAAAAAAAAAAAAATAAAAAAAATCTCCCAGCCTCCATAGGGTTTGTGCCTGTTGGATTTGATTAGGGAACATGCAAAAGCAATAAAGGAGATGGAAAAACCTTAGCAAATATTTTTGGGACCGGCGCACATACCATAAATAAAGCGTTGCAGTGGAATTTGGTTAGTTAAATCTCTTCTGAAGCTCATTTAATAATTCCAGAGCCTCTGCTACCGCTCGGATGTAGCCAGCTGTAATTTGTTTCGAGGTTAGTCTTTGACTTCTGTTTTATTAGTTTTTCAGTTGATATTCTTCCACTTGTGCAGCTTCTCAAGTGAAACTACATAATGGTTTAGCTAAAACTGGGAGCCTTTAGATAGGGGCTTTAAATTGGAATTCTTCAGAAAGGTTTAATGAAAGCTCGGCGTGAGGCAGATGTCAGGATTTACTCCTCGGCCGGGCAGGATTGCGGTGGGCAGAGCAGATTAGGCTCCTTTGCAGTTGATGTGCTGCCTGGAGGAAGTGACATTTATGCTCTTGATCCTTCAGTGATTCTGCATGTCAGGAGCTGAGCCTTGAAATTCGTCAGCAGTGCTGTCTTAAGAGCAGGCAGGACTGAATAAGAGGATTTTTACAGATAGAGGGGGGAAAAAATTCCACTCCGATGGCTGTTGCAGATCCTTAAGTACTTCAATTTTTCCTTTTTTTTCTTTCTTTTTTTTTTTCCTCTCCACATCTCCCCTGTAGGAAATCGGAGAGGGAAAACACTTCAGCTCACCAACCGATACATTTTTGAAGTTGAAAAAGCTGAGATGCGCTAGAATTCAGAGACCTCCCTTTGCTTAAAGGTAAGAAAAAGGAGCAGACCCTTCCTGTTCCCTGCTTACTAAATGGCTGTGCTGGGTTAACGCTGGGGCTGGAGTTTCTGTAACGTGTCGAAACGGTTAACGTTCACCCAGTTGACGAACTCGCAGCTGCGGAAGGCATATGGCAGTGTGCTCAGAGGAGGTGTCGTGGCCGTAGCCAGGTTCAGCCAGCCCCGGAGGACAGGACGCCACCGGCGTGTTTGTGCTGCTGGGGGGGGTGTTGGGGACAGCTGAGGGGTTCTCATGCCTCAAACTGAATTTTCAGAGGTTTTTCTTTTCCCCGTTTTGGATGGTAAGTAAGCTCGGTGACTGCTGAAGGATGCTGGGGAGGGGAAATAGGGTGGAGGCGGCGGAGCGGGGGGGAATCGCAGTTTGGAGAGGTAGTAGTTGCACGAATTTGCTGAAAGGTGGGAGTGGGTGAGCTGTCGGTGCGTTACCATGGCATCCAGGAATTACTCCAGCGCCTGGCAGCATCAATGGTGAATTCTTCTGGGTAAGGTGGTGCGTGAGAACAGGTCTGCATGCTGTTAGCCCCGATGTTTGTTTTTATGTGAGAAGTATGTTAATTACCTTCTTTTGTACATTGCATATCATTATCCACGCTGTAAGCGCGAGCTGGGTAGCGTAGAAGAGGCAGGATTTTTAACCTATTGTACTTACACAGAAGCTTTGGGATACCGTATAAAATACATATATTTAACTGAAGCTCGGCTTTCTGTGACTCTAATTTTTGAGTAGAAGTTTCTCCTTGTGTTAAAATTAGTGGTGCTTTTTTTTGTACTTAAACAGTTTCTTTACGAGTTGTGGTGTATCTCGCTGTGCACAACTTTAGGAAACCTAATTCAAAAGGAGAGATGCAAAAACTGGGGGGCGGAAAATCTTGTCGGGGGTTTCCAGCGTGCCTCCCGTCTTACAGCTGAAAGATAAAAGCTCTTTCGGAGCCGTTGTACCAGACATGGGATTTCAAAGCATTTCGAAATGATTAAAGGAAACTTTAAACTTCTGCCCAATAATTAATACGTGCTGTTCTCATGTGTTTAATGTGAAATTGGTAAGTTTTATTTTTCAGGCTCTTGCCGCTGAATTCGTTCAGCTTGGGGGGAGTCCTCCTGTGAATCTGCCGAGGTTTATTGCAGAACTCGATGTACAAACGTCAAGCCTGCGCTGCTGTGTGTGATCTGTCATTTCCAATTACTTTGTGCAGCAGGACTGTCTCGGGCACAGAATGCCTTAAATTCTCTCGTCGCTTTCGAATGAGCAGAAGAGAGCAGCTGTGTTAGCAATTAAAATCGTCAGGCAGAAGTAGGAAATGAATTTTTAACCGGACAGACAAAATTGTTTGGAAATTAAGGTGGTGTTTGCGAAAAAGCATCCATTTTGTGTTAGTGCTCTGTGCCTTTCCAGCCTCTGTGCAGCTGGAGCAGAAGACAAACACACTGAATCCCTTGTGGGGGTTTTTTTTATCAGTTGCTTAAAATTTTCCCTCTTCTATCACTTGCTGTATTCTCCGACTCTACTCCTCAATTGTTTGACTTGTCAAACTCATCATCCTTCCCAGATTTCTTCAAGCTTAACTGATCATAGAATATGCTTTTTATTAACATCGAGGGAATAGAATCCAAGAGAATACCCCCGTTTAGTAGGGGAATAAAGTTTTGCTGCCAGGCTTTAAATATATATCCTCTTAAACATGCTTAGCAATCTGCTTATGTGAGCATCATGAGGTTTTATATTTAAAGTGGAGTGATTTTTATTTTGTTTTCTTCTTCAGGATGAAAGTAGTTGAAGATCTGAATTGTGAGGGACAGATGAAATGAAGCTGCAGAAGCAGTGATGGCAATCTACAAAGCTTTAATGTGTTAATGTAGTCTGGGCATTATACATATTTAGAAGCAGTCTAGATTGAATCCTGGAGAAAAAGCAGAGTTATTCATAGACTCATGTCTTGATCGTGTTTTCCTGTAAGTGATGGATGGCATGAAACAGGGGTTCGAAGGAGATGCTAAAAATTATTTTGCTGCCGTTAGAACTGTATCGGATATTAATTGCCCCCAAGTTCAGTTTCAGTTTAAAAAAAATCCAGGGGAGGGTGGTAGCTGAAAGAATGATGTTTGCAAAATTTCCTAGCTTTGTGTAGACCTTTTCTTTTTTTTTTTCTTCATGAATTATTCAAATTTTCAAGTAAATACTATTGCTGTATTTAATGTGTTTTAAATGACATCGCATCAGTTAATACGGTGAAGGAGAAGATCTGGGTGGATTGGTAATGAATTTGCCGGGGGGAACAGCAGCAGAGAAGCTATTGGCATAGACTGAACAGTTTATTTTATACAAGCAGGGAGCGTTTTAGCATCCACTAAAAGGCTGTTTTGACAGACCAGGACTGAGACGCTTTCTGGAGCCGGTGTCTCTATTCTAGCACGTTGCCCTGACCCTGGCCGGAGCCTCTGGATGCCCTGCAATATAAAGTAATAATTTATAGGTTGTCAGTGGGGTTGAAAGGGAATACAGAGTGAATGCATTGAATTTCTAGATGAAAAAGGGAGCCTGTAGCATCCAGAAGAAAATAGGTTAGTGTTATTTTTATTTTTATGCTTGAACATTGAACAGCTGTTGGACAGAAATTTTCGGAGAATACTCTGTTCCTGGCCATGGAGGGTGTGAGGGTGTGTGGGTAAAACTTCCTAAAGGAACTTGGACAGTATTGGTGAAAACAGAACGTTTTGCCTGCGTGTTCACTCGTCCCGCTGGCTACTCGAGGCAGGAGCAACCCGCTGGCTGTGCCCTGGGGGTAAATACGCCCGTGGATACTGGGTTGTGTCTTCGACTTCTGCGTCAGTCCCTCTTTCATGTGACATCTCCAGGTCAATATTGCCTTTCCAAAGCAGCGAGGGCATTCAGGATTATTTTTGGAGGCTGATGCCCCTCTTTGAATCAACATCCTTGTTGATGGCCTCAATTGATGATTCCGGAGCTGGTTGTTAAATTAGCTTTTTCTGTAATAATTCTGTGATGGTTTCTTGTTCTACTTGTGCTTCAGTGGGAACTGTTCAGCTGGAGTAATTAGGATGAAGTCTTTTTAGGTGGCTTGATCTATCATATATTTAAATAATTGAGTCTCTGTGCATTGAGGGCACCTGCTGAAGTTTAAGATCCCCTTTAAAATGCAAGTGGCCTTTAGACAGAAGAGAAGCTTTATGCTTTTCATCATCGTTGTGTTAATTACGGCTTCGGCTAACTTCTAACTAGCAGCATCTGAAAAACTGTCATTTCAGCAGGTTGTGGTGAACAAGGGGGTGTTTCAGTCGCGTGACCGTCCCGGTGCTCCTGTGCGTCCACCTCCCAGCTCATCAGGCGCTTCTGGGATCTGCTGCCCCGTGGCTGGGTGGAAGGAGATCGTTGCAGCGAGCCTGTTAATTGCTTCTCCAGTGACCTAGTTCCCTTGCTGGAAACAGATGCGTAAGCTTTCCCTTCCTCCTCCCTATTTTATGATGGTGGCGGAGTCTAGATGGGCACATCCAGAGCCACTTCCCCACCAGGGTGGTTTGTTGTGTTTGTGTTTTTTCTTTCTCTCCGAAGGACCAGTTTCTGTTTGGAAATTTCCACGAGCTTGGTGTATTTTGTGTCGTTTCCCTGCGGAGGTGAGACGGGCTGCGTTTCGGGGGCTGTGCCCAAGCGTCCTTTTCTGTAGCTACCGGGGAAATGTCACATCACCATATTTTATTACCCTCACGCGGGAATTTGTTTCTCCAAGCAGATGGCAAAACAGTGGTTTGGTTAATTTGTACCTACTTGAAGTAAGTCTCTAAATGTGTGTTAAACCACTCATTTATTAGGCCAGAGTATATTACTGATGGAGAAGTGATGTTAGATTACAAGCCCAAAAACACTGAGGAACTGGGCAGGTATCTGCAACTAAAACAAAACCAGACAAAATGTTAAACCGACTTATAACTGTTGGAGCAAAGAGTTGCGTACAAAGGACTGCGTAAACTCTTGTTTACGAAGGAGAGTGGTGGCCGTTGATGCTCTGAGAAAAACTTGCACCATGAAGAATTTTTCTATTAAATTCAATATTTCTCCTATAAAACCTCCTTGTGCTGTTTGCTTGCAGGCTTGGCTCGCAGGGTAATGTACATCCGATGGCCACTGAGATGCTGCCAGGTGCATGCTGGCCACTACTTGCCCAGTTGGGCACGGTTACGGGCTGCACCCAGCCTACTATTAGTCCTCTGTCATCACAAAAAGATTTGCCATCGCAGTCAAAAACCGGTCTTTCAACCGTGTCCTTCACAGAAGGTGAAACTACTTTTTTTTATTTTTTTTTCTTCTTGGAGAAATACACCTGGCAGAAGGGGTATAATCACTTAATAGTTAACTAACACTAATTACTAATTCTCTGAAACCTGCAACAAAATAGTGTTTGTTTTCTGCCTGACGTTTTGGGCTTTGTAAAGTGTGGTCTTTCATAAGCATGTGGCTCTTCTCATGCTTTAGTAGGTACCAGGTGCCGCAGAGATGCTGGTTAAATTCTGCCCCGGTGTTCTTGTTGCCGAGGAGTTAATAATGCTCTGGGTATCCTGATGGGAGGAGCTGCAGCTGCACATCTTCCTTTATCTTCCTGCTGTTCCCACTTTGGCAGAGTGTCTCTGAGCATCTCCCAAGTGGTATAAATCGAAGGGAAACTGGCCCAGGAGCCAGCTGACGGCTGGGAAATACTGCCGTGCCCTCTCTGAGGGTATCTTGGAGTTGCGCAAGCAGTTTCTCGATGGCAAGGGTTGTATCTAATGGAACAAAAGGAAGCTGAGCTAACAAGAACAGCAAAACCAAAATGTGTTTTGGTGGTGTGTATTACTGAGGCTATCAAAGCTGATCCCTGTGCCCAGATCAAGTTGTTGAGAGTAGCTCTTGCTGCAGCCTCTAGCAGCAGGTCCTGGGTGGCTCGATGGTGACCCCAAACAGCTCCCTGGGTGGTTCTTGTCTTCTGCCACCTGGCTGTAAGGAAAATCCAGGTGGTGCTTTGTTGGTTGGATTTTGGCTTTGGGGCATGCACAGGCTGCAACCAGAGCATGGGGGACCTTCTGTCAACCAGGCACCTTCTTTTAGGTGTGGGGACCTCAGTAACTCCAGGTGCTTGTGTTGGGGAAGGTGGAGGGATATCCATCCGTCTTATCTTTGCCAAAGTGCTTCTTAAATTTGACAAGAGAAGGAGCATGACTTCCTGGTACTGTGAGGAAATATTCCCGACGCAGAGTGTTTTAGTACGTTTGTTGCATTATGAGATTTCCATTAGTGCCAACTAATTACGTGGACCACGTTGCATTTGAGTTGCAATTACATTGACCGATGTACAATAATTAGCTTTAATATATGTTTCCGTGTGTAGGGGAGATTTAATTGCTTGCTGGTTTTTGACAAAGATATTGCTATTTTCAGTAATTGGGTTTCCCCTGTCTTCTGCAAGTGACTCCTGAGAACTAGTAACCACTCGAATAGGAAGATGCAGGCGCCGACAGTTTCTGTGAGATGGATGTGGCATTAGCGTTCTCTCTGTCAGCTTCGCTAATGGTGTTTTCTACATCTTGCTCACAAGCAAGTACTTTGCCTTCGCATCCGTCGAACAACACTAAAGCCATACGGGTGCGTTTCCTGTAACTCCGTGCGAGCTCCAGCTGGAATGGAAATGCTTTTGGGTCAACCTCCTTGGTCTGCGGTAACGTCCGTTAATGGAGGTAGTCGTCTTCCACTTTTGATGGTTGCCCTTAACAAATTTTATAGCAATCCACATGTTTTGCGCGGCAGCGCGATGCCTCTGGCTGTCTGACGTGGTGGGTTGATGTCCTCTCCACTTAAATACGGGGAACCCACCTGCTTTCTGTCGTGCCCGGCAGCCAGCAGTGTCAGCGATGCAAAGGGCAGAAGTAAGCGGTAGTTTTAGCGTTTCGTGCCTGTATTTGGTATCTTCCAGGCACCATCTTTTCTGAAAATGATCGGCGACACGAGGAAAGAAGTCAAACCCGCTCCATCTGCATTATTAGTCAATGCTTCTAATGCACAGAATAGAAATGCTTATAATGCGTAAAATAGAAATGCTTATATACGCAGAGAATATTTAAATATGCTTAAAATGTTTACTTTGAAAAGTCTTTTTATTTAGATTGTCAGTAGAGTTGCTAGCACAGAAATGCTGTGAATCGCTTTATCCTGTGTGTATAGGCCGTCTCTTGCTGCAATGCACACTGCGGAATGTGTTCGGCATAAACAGGACAATCAGCGAAACTATTGTTAATGCTTAATTGCTAACTGGATCTTTGCTTGTTTGCAGATTTTTTTTTTTTTTTTTGGCAATGCTGTTGCCAGTTGCTCAAAAGGAAAACACCCCACAAAAAACCCGCTTGTGAGAAAATTATGCTTGCAGTGCTGCTTTGGTCAGTGGCAGACCTATCGTCAATAGTGCAAACTTTTTAAAATAACTAAGATGCAACAATAAAGCCACAACAAATATTAAATACAGGCGCGTTAGAAAATTTCAGATAATGCTCTGAAGTGTAGTGCTAATAAACCATTTTTATAGTGGCGTGATGAGTTCCATCTGTAGAGTGATTTAAGTGTCTTCATCTTAATAGCTCTTTTGCCTGTAGCGATGTTATATGGTCAAGATTAACGATGAGGTATCGTATCGTTGTCAGTCTCCACACATTTTTCTTGATATATTTTCATTAGATTAATGACCTCATTGTGGGACAGACATAACTTGTCTATAAAGCAATCGTTGTGTTTGTGTATAGGTAGATTGATAAAGCTCTCCTCCCATCGTAGTTGTTCGTCGTCTTTGAACTCCACGTCCCTTGTGTTCATCATCTTGCACGATGGCGAGCAGGGAACCGGGGTGGGCTGGTGCTGTGCCCGCTGACTCTCGCTGGGGCCAGTCTTCTCCAGTATTGAAGTTTTCTCCTCTGCCTTCAGTGGAGGGTAAGGTTTGGAGGTCAGCTCCTGCTGTTTCCGAATACTCTCGTCTGAAGGATGGGGAGGGACTCTTTATCAGGGAGTGTTATGATGGGACATGGGGTAAGGGTTTCAAACTGAAGGAGGGGAGATTTAGATTGGCTACTAGGAAGAAATTCTTTACTGTGGGGGTGGTGAGGTGCTGGAACAGGTTGCCCAGGGAATTTGTCAATGCCCCATCCCTGGAGGGGTTCAAGGCCAGGCTGGACGGGGCTTGGAGCAGCCTGGGCTGGTGGGAGGTGTCCCTGCCCAGGGCAGGGGGTGGAACCAGATGATCTTTAAGGTCCCTTCCAACCCGAACCGTTCTGTGAGTTTCCTGTGTGTGGAACTGAGCTGTCTGAGCTATGAGGACGTTCATAAAGTCTCTGGAAGGGAAGCTGTTGAGTGATGACTTTTCATCAAGTGGAGATTTCCTCAAGCTTGTTGAGCGCTGGAGGCTTCATGCTGGATATATTTAGCCACGGATAAACAGTTTATATTTTCTTGTATTTTCGGTAAAGATAGTTTCATTTTGGTAAAAGCTCTTCCTCCAGTGAGGCAAAGGTATTCAAGTCTTAAAACACTTAATATTTATTCTCTCTATTTGCAGAATAGGGACTCCTGGTCTCTAGAGTTTCTTCTGGTGACCTGAGCGTCTGTCACTTTTGCTGTTCTGGGATGTAGCGAATGGTGCTAGTCGTTTGCTGTGGGGCAGCGGGAGTTAACAGAAAACACTATCATCAGAGGGCTGAACCACGGCATTCAAATATTCTACTGCCAGTTTAAAATTGGAAATACCATACCTTTTTCTGAAACCTGCACAGCAAAACCAGATGTTCATACTAACGTAAAAATAGGTAAAAGCAGCGCAGTAGTATTTAGATGAGCACTGAGGAACTGCTGCTGCAGAATGTGCTCTTTCTTGCTTTAACGATAAAAGGTCTCCCAGGAAATCTACATAAAAGTGTTCCAGGTCGGGAGGTAATCCTTAATCCACTCGTCTCCTCTTCTTCCCCGCTTCCTCCGGCAGTGAGGTGCGTGTTTCATGGTTTCCAGTAGAGGATGTGGAGGGGAGAGAGGCCAGTGCTCCTTGTGTAACTGGGTTGCTCGGGAACCTTTGCTTCAGTGTTTTCTGTTCAGTGCAAGGATTTGTACCTTGGGCCTTGGCTGTGGAGATAAGTGAGCGAGAGTCACTGAGAGAATACGGAGAACATCCTCTGCGTGGCTCCTGGTTTCTTGCCTATGCTGATCGTTTGGGAAATACTTCATAATGAAGGAATTCTGAGTTATATTGGACCTACTTAAATTTCAGGCTGTTTTTAAAGCTTTTTGAAGTTTGCCTTGATTCTCCCCGAAATAGCTAACTTGACTGCGTCCTTCCTGTTTGTTCTTTCTTACTTTGAAATCTTCCTTGCTATTAAGCTTGTGGTGGCGATGCTGCCTACCTTTTGCGGGGGAGAGCAGGCGCTGGGCTGCTTGATGTTTCACAGCAGTTTATTTAAAACAGAAAAAGCGACTCCTACTTCTGCAGGGCAGAACTTACATTGGAAAAAACCCCAAACAGGTAAACCACAAAACTGAGTTTCTTTTAGCAACAGGAATGGATGCATTAAGAGGTGATGGTTTAACCTATTTTGGAAAAGAGGATGATCTTTTCCTGCCGGTTCTGTCTTGCTGTCCCAGTGCGTTGTACGTGTGTTTGCATGAATACATATTCATACATTATTTATTGATAGGGGAGAGGTTGGTAGTTTACAGTCAATTAGATTCAGTCTCAGAGTAGTGATCAAAGACCACACGTCTATCGCAAATCATTCCCTTTTACCTGAAGCGCTGGGGGAGACGGAGGGAATTATGGCCTCTCTTTGCAGGAAAACAACTGAATAAGACAACGGCCTTTATCCTGCTTGTTTCATGTTAATAGCTGTTTTTTCATAAATAGAATTCTTTAAGAAGTAGCAGGTAAATCTTGGGATTCTGAGGATTTACATTGCGCAGCTTCTGTGAAAATATCCCCGTCTCCTGAGGATATTGAATGCATCTTTGCTGATTTAAATGGGGCTACTCAAAGTATTTGGTGTAAATATCGAGTTCTGATTTAACTCTCCTGCCCTCCTGATAGGGACCTAGGAGGACTTTGCCTGCAGCATCTCCGGGCTGGTGCCTGCCTGGATTTTAGCAGGAAAGCTGGTGATGCGGAATCAACCGCCGCCACCTCCAGTCCCTGCTGGGACGGGGGAGTTGCTTGCAGGCTTCGGGCAATGCCCGTCGTACGGGCACAGGGTAGAAATTTGGAATCCAGAAGTGAAACTGTGTCTGTCTTGAAGTCTGTAGCAAAACTCCTGTTAGCTAATGCGTGTAAAATAAGATGCAAGAAGAGAGTAGGAGACAAAAGTCTGGGGTTGGGGAAGGGGTGCAGAGGGAAGTCAGGAAGCAAGACACTGAGCTGAGGTTGTGCACGTCTGCAGTCTGTGGTGGTGAAACCGGGCTGTTCCCCGAACCGTGTCTCCACCAGAATCCCACAGCGTTTGGATTCTCTTGCACGGCAAGTTGCAAGCCAATAAAAAGTCTACGATAAATGGAGGTGAAGAGTCAAAGACTTAAAAAAATGTGCGCTGCTGTCCTTGGGGGCTTGCTCTGTGCTATGTCTTTTCTTAAAACAAACTGCCCGGGAAAGAGGGGAGAGCATTGCTGAGCGCCAGCCTGCTCCCAGTGAAATGGTGTTTTTGGCTGCAGCAGACAGTAATTTTTCTCTCCTTCTACTCACTTTTTAAAAGTATTTGGTATTTTAAAAAGCAGAGGAGGTTCAGTGGCAGGTTACCCTGTGGTCCTGGCTGATGTAGTGTGCTGGGTGCAAGGGTTTGGATGGGCACAAGTGTAATCCAGAAATGTCATGTACAAGGATGTCTGGCCCCAGGTCATGAGCTCAGCTAATCTGGGATGTTTAGAAGCATTTAGGGGGAAGGGTTAGTTAGGAGAATTCATTGACAGCAGCCGCTTAATGCCAAAATAGTTTACAGACAACATCGTTGTTGTAGGGGTGCCACAGCATCCTCAAGCACGAGAGTCTTTACCTGGTGGCCGCCTGATGTTTAGCACGGAAGGCATTAAACCTCCTAGCACGGAAGGCATTAAACCCCGCAATCCCAGCTGAACAGCAGCTCCAGAAGCCCATCCCACATTTTTTTAATGCGAAAATCCAACTGGGAGTATTGCCGGAGGGCTTGCAGCTGAAGTTAATCCAATCAAACTAAGAGCCCGTAGAGGAAATAGAAACCATCCTGTAGCCACAGACCAAAATCAGTCTGCGCTTGTTAGGATTGAGGTTGTTCCACTGTTGGTTATTTCCCTTGAAACACATGAAGTATCTGTTGTCTGTGGCTTTTGTTTAATGATATTGCTAGACACTACGGTTGACGCTGGGGTTTTTTTGCATAAGACTGATCCCAAGCAGAAAAAGAGAAAGATTATGTTGTCGAGAACAATAAGTTCGGGTTGCAGCTTTCCATTCTGTGGGTTACTCGGCATTTAGAAGTTGAAGAAATTGGAGTGCCACTTCTTAAAGAATAGCTAGCATCCTGTTATAAGATTATCATTCAGTGTATTGCAGCGGGGAGAACAGCTAAAATCTGTCTTGGAGAAGTGCGGCCAAAGAAGATCGTTAGAGACTCCCTCTGGATTAACATTGACTGTAAATGTGCGTTTGGAGCTGAGCACTGTCTCTTTGTAAATTCGTTTCTTTCCTGACTGTAAGAAACTGCAGTCAAGACACCTTCAGTCCCCATTATTGAGGTGGAAGTGGGAAGGAGCCTTAGTTACAAAGGCTAATGGAGAATAGAGTTTCATGAGAAAGAATGGTTGTGTACAGTGAGGATATTTGTGTAAGTTTATGATTTCTGGTGTTCAGAACTAGTTTTGTGGCGAGGATGTAAGTGGCCCAGCACTGGTGACGGTTATTGCGTAGGGAGGAGGTGTGATGGGAAGGACTGTGCCAACTTCACTGAGACGCTGCTCGCCGTTCGTAGCAAACCCAGGACTCCGCATGTCGGCGGAGCTGCCTCCTGCGCACGGACGTTACCACAGCCTTTTCTGCCCAAATGGAAATGACGCGAGCCTCGTCTTCTGAATCTGTCGTGACCCCAAGGAGTTTGGAGTGATTTCATCTCTCTTTCTAGCCCGTGAGAAGCAATTCAGCGCAGCTGTCCCTCCAGCTCCCTCCGAGGGATGGAGGTCTGGTGCGTGGGAGGGCGCCTGGCTTCCCACCCTGGGAACCCCCGGAGGGCTGTCAGTGGGCTGCGCGGAGAAGAAACCATCAGTCCCCTCCTTGCAAGGGTCTGCAGGACCGCCTAAGGGCAGCTGCTTGGCACAGCGAAATCCAAACCTACCCCCTCCCAGCAGAAGTGGAGCGGTCCCTCTCCTCGTTAGGAGACAGCGGTGGGAGGCAGCAAAACCGGACTCTGTCGTGCTCCCACAAAAGTTGAGAAATGGCTTCGGGACATCCATGAGGTCGCAGGGCGAATCAGAAGGGGCTTGACAGCCAGCGACAGATGGGTAGAAAACACCTTGGGAGCTGCTTCCTCACTTCCATCTCTTATATCTCAGGACATCCAGATGAAGTAAAGCTTTCTTTCCCCCTCCCCCCCCCCTTTTTTTTTTTCCTTGAAAGGCTGAGGCTCTTTTCTTTTTCAGGTTGAGTTACTGTGTCTTGAGGTTGAGCTGGACAAGGGAAACTTGCTTTGGAAGAGAGTTTGAGAGCTTAATTCATCATTAGGACTTTTTCGTTAGGTTAAGTGTGAGTTAGCCTGAATTCAAAAGCACCAACTGGAAGGACGTAGCCACCAGAGTGTACACGGGCCTTTTTTTTGCCACAGTACAACTTTAAAGTTTCCACTTTAAGCTGTTAGACAAACTGCATAGAGCCATTATTGTAACATCTATCCTCCATTAACTGTTTCTAAATGCTGTAAATACTAAACACAGTAAATAACTTTTTTTTTTCTTATTTCAGTACAATTACTACCTCCTTACTAGGGAAAGACATGAAAAAAGGAGTTTCTTTACGGGAGGCGTGGATGTGTTTCTGTAAAGCTGCCTCTCTGAAGGATAAAACTCTTAAACTTGCCGAATTCCCATTAGACTGGGATGAAATTAAATCAACTGCTCCAGGAAATGACATAAATATTCCATAAACAAACAAAACCCAAACAAACCAAATCACCAAACAAGTTTCTGATTGTAAGAACTGGTTTTGATATCCAGGCGCTGGAGCAGAGCGTGTGTGTAGGGATGCGGGGTGGGTGAGACCTGGCCTTGAAGAGGGCCCCAGGAAGGTTCCTTCACAGAAGGGTGCCCTGGGTCTGCCCCTGCTGATGCTCTCCGTGTTGTCCGTGTCCTTCTGGAGTGGTACCCGAACCCTGGCAGTGCTCTGGCTGCATCTGCACATGTGCTGAAGAGAGCAGAAGGGTTTCCATGTGGATACCCATCCCGGTGTGATTTTTGCCATGAGAGCCTGGAGACAATTCTGCACTGCAGCATAGCCTCTAGGTACTTTAAAAAAAGAAAATTAAACCAAAAAAACAAACAAGCACAAAAGAACCCCAAGGCCATCCTGTTTAGTGGGACAACTTCTGCCTTCTCCTTGTCCAGTTGGTTGGTCCTGTCTGAATAACTTGCGTTTGTTGAGATTTTTATTTTCCAGAGCACGTCGTTAGTTTATTGAGCATCCTGTTTTCCACTGTACTTCTAATGCTTTCCTAAATTTGCAGCTTTACTGGATGATGGAGGCTGTCATTGTTAGTGGAAAATATTGAACAGCAACAGAAGAGTCCTGCCAGCCATGCCCTGTGCCCGTCCACTCAGTGCTTTACCTCCTGCTCCCCTGGTAGCTGGTGATCTCCAGGAATGGTGGCTTCCCTGGGCCCTTCTGCACCCGCCGGATGGAGCAGCCACTTGGCGTCCTGCCTTCCCTGTGAAAATCATAGAATCACAGAACAGTTTGGGTTGGAAGGGACCATAAAGCCCACCCAGTGGCACCCCCTGCCCTGGGCAGGGACACCTCCCACCAACCCAGGTTGCTCCAAGCCCCGTCCAACCTGGCCTTGAACCCCTCCAGGGATGGGGCAGCCCCAGCTTCTCTGGGCAACCTGGGCCAGGGGCTCACCGCCCTCCCAGCCAAGAATTTCTTCCTCAGATCTCATCGCAATCTCCCCTCTTCCAGTTTGAAGCCATCACCCCTTGTCCCATCACTGCATCCCCTCCAGGGATGGGGCATCCACAGCTTCCCTGAGCGTCTAGTTTGATGCAGCTCAGCATCTTGGTGCTCTTGGTCAAATAACACCCCTGGGACCCATTCCTGGTGGAGTGCAGCTGCTTCTTAGGCTTGTTTGTGTTTGGTTTAAATAGTATGGGTTTAAATCGTGGATGAAGTACTCCTGTCTACAAATATTAGAAGAACTGAGATATCCTGATGCTTAAAATATTGGGGTAGAATGCTTGTAAGGTGTGAATTTATTTTTCAAGCAGGGCTAGGCATACAAAAGTCACAAAAATTAAGGATTTGGCACTACAGTAGAGTTTTAATGTCTGGTATTTCCTGCTGTCTTTAAGAATGAAGTCTGTTTGCTCCAGCTGGCAAAACTATTTAAACTTAGACGTGGCCTTCCCCAGTAGAGCTGGAAAATAGACAGGCACAGGGCGTCCCCCGGCCAGGTCCTGCTGCTGCGTTTGATCTCTGATCCCACATTGTGGCTCGGAATAAGAAATCCGAAGACTTTGCAATTCTGTTTCTTACAAAGGAAAGCTGTTTTGACTGATCGGCTTCGAATTATATTTTGTTTGCTCGAATTTTAAAGCTACACGTGCTGCCAAGCCGGTGTTAGGTCCTGGGTTGGGTGTACAAGCCTATAATTGTAGGTGTGCATCCCAGTTTTGTTGGAAGAAAAGAACTGAAGGAATCTTGAAAATCAGAACAGAGGAGCCATAGACAGAAATATTAGTCTCTCCCTGTGCAACAGTTCTTTGCGCTTTACTGACCTGCGTCTCTTCTGAAGAGAGATGTCTTCTCTGAAAACCTTTTATCTCTTCTCAGCAGTTGTTCTGAGCTTTCCTTTCACTGGTGGTTTTTTTTTTTTTTGTCTATTGGATGTTTAATAGTAATCACCTCCTGTACTTAAAAATAAATAATTCACTGTCACGGCCGTACAAAATAATTCATGACTAAAGCAGTTTGCTATCGAGTAGCTTTCAGCATGCTTTTTATCACTTCTAATTTTGTTCATCCCTCCCTTTTCATTTGCTCTTCGAAGGAGCAGAAAAGTAGGATTAAAAAAAAAAAAAGGTAAAATAAAAGGACATCTCTATCTTATACTTTACTACATGCCTACTACGTGCATTCAGGGGCTGCATTCTAAAAAAAACAGAATTAAAGTTTCTGTTGTGCCATACGTAAAGGCCAGCTCAGCCTTTGCGGTGAACTTCAATAAAACCAGGATTTGTGCGTTATCTTGGTCTCCCCAGTACCCGGCGCTGCCGCCTCCCAGTAATCTCTGGCGTGCTGAATATGAAAAAAATCTAGAAACAGAAGGTTTCCAAACACATTTGCCAGGGTTAATGCCAGAGTCTAAACATAAACTCTGCTGGGACAGACTGTTATTTGGAGAATGAAGTGCCAGACGGAGCTTGGTTTGAAGGATCGGGAG
Source organism: Chroicocephalus ridibundus (assembly GCF_963924245.1). Classification (NCBI taxonomy): domain Eukaryota; kingdom Metazoa; phylum Chordata; class Aves; order Charadriiformes; family Laridae; genus Chroicocephalus; species Chroicocephalus ridibundus. The sequence continues at coordinate 49,002,552 of NC_086292.1, forward strand.
AGGGAAACGCAGCAGCTCTCCCCAGAAACAGGCGTCTCCCGGATCCCAGACCCCGCTGCCGGGTGTTCGCTCTCCTGCTTGACCCTGCGCCCCGTTACCTGCAGCTCGGACGCCCTTCCCTGGTGCGTATATCTTCATGTACGGACCCGTAGGAAGGGTTAGTTCGGAAGCGGGGCCGCGCACAGGCGCTGCTCTGTTTCAGTCCCAGGTGCTGCCGGTGGCCGAGCCGCGCTCTCAGGCCCTGAGGTGGCTGTCGCCCAGGTCCCTGCCCTCTCGGCTTCTCCTTCACAACCAGCGCGGACAGAAAACCTTACGCTTTGCCTTCCCGCGTAGCTCGTGTTTACCAATAGTGAGCTTCAGCCACCAATACATTCCATGATGTGCTTTGAGGAAAAGTATTTCCAGTGGTTTTTTTTTCTCACAGTGAACACTGTGAGAAAAATACCCATGAAAGAAATTATAACCAAAGATTCAAAACTCCCTGGCAAAATCCTTTATTAAAGTTTTAAAGTGGCACTGCTTATTGTCATTACCTTCAGAAATATTGAGTTGAAGCAGCAAAAATTCCACTGAAGCCTTTAATTCTGCAATTGAGTAACTCCCATCAGTAACTCTTTCCTGGAGAACCATCTGTACGGAGTGCCAGGGTTTGCTAAGCAGGAAAAATGAGGCATTTTTAGCCAGTTCTTCTAACTTAAACCAGATTCGATTCATTTCTCTGCCATAAGCAGTGTGACTTCCTTAACCTCTGCTTTTGCGTAGTGAAAGAAAAAGCCAATGAAGCTGTACCTTCAGAGGATGCGCGAGCACCATTGCGAATGGTTTGTGCCGCTAATGAACTGTAAACATCAGTGAACCAAAATTGGGGGGTTTGGGGGCTTCCCAGGGATTTGAGCTTTCCGGGGAGCACTTAGAGGCAGGTGATGGAGGAACTGCTAATGCACCGACTGCTGGGCGCTGGCTGCGGCAGCGCCGTCCTCCGGGAACCTGCGTATCCATCGCTTACTGGAAGATGAGCCCTGATTAACTGCAGAAATTACGTGAAGCTCCCTAGCCATTGCCAAACAAAAGCATGCTCTCGTTGAAGATGTTGGACCGCGTTTTTCAAAGTTTATCTGCTTGATAATAACTGTGTCATTTTTAGGGCAAGGCGTGCTGCTCTCCAAAGCCTTGTGCCCACTCCATTTCAATGGTGGCAGCGTTCAAACTAGAAGGGTTCTTCTATTTTTATTCGCATGCTGCATGCGAGCAGGCACGCCAGATACTTGCCAGCTGTCCGAGTTGTAATTTGGAGCACACTTTGTATTGAATTCTTGTAGGCGGTGTAATGAGTTGGCAGCAGAAGCGCCTGCATCTCCGTCCGGGAAAGAAAACACGGCACCGTCTTTCCCACTGACATGCAGGTTGCACATCAGGCTGCTTAACAGCAGGAAGAAAATGATGATGTTCTAAATAATTGGGATTTTTTTAAGTGGAAACTCCTAGAGGGAACCTGGTGGGGAAGAAATGAGAAACACAAAGTGAACTTGGGGCTTTCTGGGCAGCAAGAAGAGCCAAGAGGTCTAACGCGGTCGGGGGCACTGAGCTGTGCTGCCTCTGTTGGCACCGGGGTGAAACATTTTCCTTTTCTGTTCATGTAAAAGGTGTCCCAGAGCATATGCTGAGAGCAAAACAGTTAAATGCATTTTTTTCAGAATGAAGGAAGCTCGTGCTGCTTCAGCTGCTCGATACTTACAGCCATTATTTCCTAATTCATTAGGAAAGCAAAGGAGCCGGCCCAGCTGCGAGCTGGCTCGGTGTCACGCCTGGGGGACGGCGTCATGTCCTTTGGTGAAAGAATTTAGTCGCAGAATGTAATTGCTAATGTGTACATAACTGCAGGAGACAACTTCCAAGGGTTTCTGATAAGCCAGTGAAACGTAAAGCGATAGTGAAAAATCTCATTTGGATCCTAGGTTGTGTGTTCACTTTCCATTAATTTCCAGGGAAGACGTGTGTGGAGCGGGCAGGAGCGATGCTCTGTGCCAGCAGCCGCAGCCCAGCTCTGGCGGAGAGGGGGTTTTTCATGTTTCCCCCTCTTTCCAAAAATGAGGGAAACCAAGCTTCGGGCTTTGCATTTCAGTTCATCCCATGTGTGTTTTCGGCAGGGCCAGGTAAGCGGGAAGAGACTTCCCGCATCTGGATCGTGGCAGCCGAGTGTGATGTGCAGAGCTCGTCCTGCAGCGGGCAGTAGTATGGGGCTGGGTAAAGGAAGACGTGGCTTTTTTGTTTGGTTAAAGCTGCTTGGTTAAGCACAGGGTTGATATTTAAATTCTGTTGCTGTAAGCCGTAGGCACGCTAAGATCTGTAACCTCATGGGTGCTTTGTCCTGCGTCGTCGTGGTGTGTGCACCTTAAACACTGGGGGGTTTTGTACGATTCATAAATCCAGCCTAGAATTAGGTTGGAAATCCTGGGGCTGTGGCTTAAAAAGCCACAAAGGGGGTGGGTTTTTTTCTCTAAAAGACCCTCCAAACTTTACTGCAGGTACCTCAGTTTGATAGCTGTTCACCATGCCATGAAAAGAGGAGGAGGAAGGGAAAATTCTGCTTTTTTTGTGTCTTAGCAACCTTAGAGACCTACATACGTGCGTAACGTTGAGCTGCAGAAAAGGATTTCCAAGTAGATGCGTTCTGACTTTTTAGGGCTAAATAGACCATGAGTTGCGTGGCTTCTCTTCTTTCCAGTGGCATGATCAAAACTTGGGTTACTGCTGCTGTACTGGATCAGTCCTTGCATTACAGGAGTTTTAAAGGCCGGTTTTCGTGCTGGCCTCCAGCAGAAGGCTGAGATCCGAGTAATGAGTTTCCGGAGGGGTGGCAGAGACTTCAGCTGGACGCTCCTGTCCCTTCTGTCCCCTCTGTTCCCCAGGACACTTACACCGGGCCATCTGTGCATTCAGTTCAATACCTGGCTGAACATTATCCACCCGCTTAGAAAGTGTGTGCTGTGTTACTGTTTAAATATATTATCTTTCTTTTCCTTATAATTTGACTATTCCTTGGCTGTGGCTTAAATGTAAAATACCTTCCCACCTTTAAGATAAAGGTTATAATGATTTAAGCAGCTGGCAGGTACTGCAGGCTTTCTGTCAGCAAAGTTGTTATGGGATATAAATCAGTGTATCAGTCCATTAGAGATAGTGCTGCCAAAAAAGTGTGTTCTTTATACATTAGCACATTTCCACAATTATTCTGCGTAACGGAGCCGGTACGTGGGTATTTGGGGATATGATGTGTTGTGAGAATCAGAGCTGTTAACTGGAGCTGTTAAATGTTCTGTATCACGCGTATTTCAATAAGCAGTTAAAGTAACTTTTGGACAACAATCACTTCTGAGCTCAAAATGCGTGGATTTTGGGAAAGGCAGTTAGTTGCAGTGAAAGCCACAGCGCTGTTGGGTGGGAACCAGTCCCCACGTTTCCGTACCGCGCGTGCGCCGGAGCAGAGCCGGGGTGGGCATTGATATTCATTGAAAATTTTGCCGCTCTCCATCATCAGTATAAAATGCTTCTCTTTTTTAATAAGTCAGTAACAAATAGGAGCTGACACGATAACGCAGTAGTTGCCAGCGCCGATGATTAAACGTGGTCTGTGTGGAGCCTGCAGGACTGGAGAAGCCGAGAACAGAGATGCTGCGGAGGCTGTTTTTAAGGACAAAACCTGTGTTAATCAGGGGATTTCACTTAGGTAAAAACGCGTGGCTTATTAATGTAAGTAACTGGTCAAATTGCGCTCTTATGAGCCTTTCAGGTTACTTGCCTTTATTGCAGCTAAGGATTATTCAAATAGTTGGAGTGCTCCGTGTGTGAGCTGGCTGCCCGGCCTCCCCCGCGCCGGGGGGGAGCTGGAGCATCACCCCTGGGTGCTGTGGGGATGAGAGAGAGAGAGGAAGGACGTGTGCTGTGCTTGCTCTCACTTTCTTGATGTGAAGTCTGCTTTTTCTTCCTCAGGGCTGTGCTCACGTGCCTGGTTATGAGGAAGTTACTCATGATCCAGAGGAACAAAGCGATCCAATGGCTTGTTCTTGCCAGCCAGGCTGCACCAAGGGATGGAGCCGATGATGTGTCTGTGTCCACAAAGCAGCGAGTGCTGCCTGCAGTGGCCTTTTTTAGGTGTTTTGTACTTGCTCTGAATGACTGACCCACAGTGAGACCTTTCCTGACGGTCCGCTCATCGCGTCTCGCCAAACAGCCCTGTAAAGAAAAAGGCGTAAGGAAGGGGCTTCCCCTGTTTGGTTTGTTGTTGTGTTTTTACTTTATGGAGACAAGTAGTTGGAATGAGGCGTTTTACGTTGTTCTAGGAAGGTAATAACGTGCTGCTGAGCAGAACTCACAGCTCTAATGCCTGTGCCGGGCAGTGCAAGCCGAGCACATACCTCTGCTGGCTGCGCGAAGTGAAATGCAGTTACGGTTGTTATTCCCCGCAGGTCCCAGGATCACTGTAAAGCAGAACCGACAGTTCAGTTACTGCTTGAAGTTGCTAAACCTCACCCCGGTCGCTGGGGTTGTTCGGTGGGAGCTCCTCAGCCCCCGACCTAATCCTGGCTGCGTGTGTTCCCTGCGTCCCCTCCCGGCTGGCATGTCCTGGGACGTCAAATCCGCTGTCAGAAAGGCAGAGCTGAGTGAGAAGCCGTTTGAGCTGAGTGTGGTGGCAGCGGCATCCGGGAGAGTACGGGTTGGGGTGAGCTGCCGGAGAGCAGAGAGGGACCTGGCAGTCCTGGTGGACAAGTTGCTCAGGAGCCAGCGATGGGCCCTGGTGGCCAAAAAGGCCAATGGTCTCCTGGGGGGCATCAAGAAAAGCGTGGCCAGCAGGTGGAGGGAGGTTCATCCTCCCCCTCTGCTCTGCCTTGGTGAGGCCACATCTGGAGCGCTGGGTCCAGTTCTGGGCTCCCCGGTTGCAGAAGGACAGGGAACTGCTGGAGAGGGGACAGCAAAGGGCTACAATGATGATGAGGGACTGGAGCATCTCTGTGCTGAGGAGAGGCTGCGAGCCCTGGGGCTGTTCAGCCTGGAGAAGAGCAGGCTGAGAGGGGATCTCATCAATGCCCACCGATATCTAAAGGGCAGGCTGCAAGAGGATGGGGCCAGGCTCTTCTCAGTGGTGCCCAGCGACAGGACAAGGGGTAACGGGCACAAACCTGACCATGGGAAGTTCCATCTCAACACGAGGAGGAACTTCTTTGCTGTGAGGGTGGCAGAGCCCTGGCACAGGCTGCCCAGAGAGGTGGGGGAGTCTCCGTCTCTGGAGACATCCCAACCCCGCCTGGAGGCGTTCCTGTGCCACCTGCTGTGGGTGACCCTGCTCTGGCAGGGGTGGGACTGGGTGATCTCCAGAGGGCCCTTCCCACCCCCACCGCTCTGGGATTGTGTGAGAGGCTGCTCGCGGCCATAGCTCGTGCCATCCAGAGCGCTGCTATGGAAAGGGTGCTGTGAGCCCGGCGATGCGCTGGGCTCTCTGGTCCTGCCCCGGGAGAGAGCTCTGCTCCCTAAAATGATACTGTGAGGCTTCTGTTAAAGCCCTTAATGCCGCTGTCTTGAGATGTGCTTGGGCATTGCTTTCGAAGCCTAAATATAAGGGAAACTGATGGAATGGTTTCATCTTCTGCTTCGTTAATCTGCGTGGTAACGATATAATACTTGATAGCTTGGAAAGAGGCAGTGTAATGCCTCCGTAAGCAGCAGCTAGTTTTTGGAGTTATTGTTTGTGCCATTAGCGAGGGGTTTAATAGCTTAATCCATCTGGAAAGCAAGTAGATTTATTAGACTGTGCAATAAATGGGTCATAATTGCGGCAGCAGTCCCTGCTAACTGGTTTTCCTGATACGGCATGAAAGTATGATATACAAATAACTTTGGAGTTTTGTCGTGACGTTCTGTGCTAGATTTACTAGGAAAACAAAGGCACCTTGAGAGTCTCTGGTGCCTGAGAGCCCGGAGTGGCTGGGAATGGCTGGCTGGTCCGAGTGCCTGCGGACTGAGCAGTCGTGCAAAGAAACACGGAAAAAAGAAGCTATTTTTCTATCTAGTTCAGATCACAATTACGCTTTGAGCTATACTAGATTTTTTAAAACGAAAAGGCTGACGGATGCTTTTTAAAGCGTGCAGCGTACTCAGGAGCTGAGAAGACCGGTGCTTGTGTGTGGGACCACCGTAAAGAGATCTCGTGTGATCCGCTGGCTCCGTCAGCGCGCCTTCCTAGCGTTGGGCATCTTACTGGGGATTCCTAGAGAAGCCGAGGTTGCAGGGGACATCTGGAGATCATCTAGCCCCACCTCCTGTCAAAAGCAGGGCTTAGACTCTGTTATCCAGCTTGACGCAACTTGTCGGCTTCATTGCAATGAAGTGCGCAAGTTTTTTCCGATTTTCCAATTATTTTTTTTTTTCCAGCTTGAGATCATAAAACGTTCCTGATTGCATGCCAGTGAAAGGCCCGCGTGTCACTGAAAATCCAGCTCTTGTGTGGGGCGAGAGTTTGCTCTGGCTCGGGTTACTTGGGTCTGTCTGTCCGGTGGGCAGGAGGAGACGTCTGTCCCCGTGGGAGCAGGGCCGGGGTGGGTGCAGTCGCTCCCGGCGTCACTCCAGGCAGCAGCTAAACCTGTTGGAAAACCTTGCAAATGGTGTAGCGTCGTGTATAGCAGCCCTGAACGTGCCTTATGCTGAACTTAGATGAAAATCTCAGTTCCTAATAAGGAATGATAACGTCCAGATCCATAGAAAAGTACTGTGAGTTTTTGAATTAACTATTATAGAGCAACAGACTTTGCTGATGCTTAATAATAGCTGTGTTGATACAAATAACACTGTATTAGGCTCTAATTGGACTGGAAAACTGTAGGATAAGCTGCTGGATATGGCTGCTTCGCTTTATATTTTAGCTCCTCTCTGTCTAATCATCCCCAGATGGAGCACTGGGAGCAGGGAGGATTAGGTAGTAAATCTGGGCTAAAGAGCCGGCGGAGAGGCTGGTAATCGAGATCCAGTTATGGCAGCTACATTCCTTTCTGTTTGTACAGTCTTGTCATTTCCTAGCACTTAAGGAAAAAAACCAAGCAATCTTGACAACGTGCTACGTATTAAAATACTAACTGAATACGGGCTTTGTGCAGATCAAGTATAAATAAAATATTAGAAGATAGGTTTGTCTCTTGGAACCAGCTTGCCCAGGTTAGCATTCTGAGAAGTTGTTCATATCACCAGAATATTTTTTAATGTTTTTTCCTCAACGCATAACGCCTCTGGGTCCAGTGATTTGCAAACCAGTGCCGGTTTGTAAGTGTAATGGGGAAGCACATGCGTAACGAAGCAGGTGATAGGAGGTGTATCCAAGGAGCCAACAGGAGCAGATTGAGGACGCAGGTAAGACGTCTTTGGGAAGCGTGGAGCTGTCAGGAAGTTAGATGATTCATAAGTCATCACATTTTAAGACGTAAGTAAGCTTTGGCAGAGGATCTGAAATTTTACTGTCATTACAGTTATCAAAAAGAATTTTCCACAGTTTTTGAAAACAGTTCCGGAGTTCTTTGTTTTTTCCATTATCTAACATTGTAATGACCGGCCTAAATAGGATTTTGCTGTGTGTAATAAACAGGAAATGGGGAAAAAAATTCTGTTCGAGGGTTGTACGTAACTGAGTATAACTTCTAGGTTTGGGCATATATTGACGTTCTAGGCTTGTTGCTTTATTTTTTTTTTAAATTGTGCAGTGTATCTTCTCTTTAAATACTGAGTTTTACGTATCTCAGATCGGCAGTCACTGTTCAGGGCGGTTTTTTCTCTGTACTAAATGGCTTAGTCTGGCACCGAGGCTTCAAAGTAAATAGGTAGCTTATCACTATTCAGCAGAAATCCCTGCTCTTAGTAAAAATACTGTCCTTCCTCCTACCGAGCCAACACTGAGCCTGTGTGAGAGACTATTCGGAGACCTCCGAGACTCAGCGGGCAACTTACTTTTGATTATTGTTTAAACGCGGAGAATTTCAATGTGAATGCTTTAACTTGCTGCCAACTGACCTGTTCTTGGGAAACGTGCTTTGTGATGTGGTTTCTTGAGTCCTTACTGAGTTATTTGTTCAGGAAGGCGTTTAGTATTTTTAACCAGCTCAAAACACTTGGTGCTCTTTGCTCCTGCCGTAGGGTGGTCGCGGGACCGTGAAAGTCGGGCTCTTGCTGCACGTGAGGCATCCTCGGGGGCTTTTAACTCGAGTTAAATGCGAGTCGTCTCTGTTGGCTGGAAAATCATTGATCTGGTTTATTAAAAGCTGATCCATGCAACGCGAGCAAAAAAGAAATAAATGATGGCACGGAAGTAGCCACCGGCGGCTCGTATCGCATGTTTATCTGAAAGCACAGTTTGTATCTCTGTCACCCGGGTGGAATGGGAATAATGGTGAAAAACAACTAAAAGCACGTGGCCAGCAGCTGTATTTCTGTCTGCACTCACCCTGCTGTCACTGTCACCACAGTGTCACCGGTAACCTGCACAGATGGGACCTTTGGGAGCTGGGAGAAAGCTTTAAATAATTCTCGCCTCTCGCCTGGGAAAATGCATCAGCTCTTGAACAAACTGTTGTGTCCAGTGAATCCCACGCTGCTGTCTTAATGCTTTTTCTTTTTGAACTCTGAATGGCAGTGAGACTTGATCGACACCTGGAGATGTCTTGTTTCAGGAGGGCTCTGGACAGCAGGATGGCGTAGTCCTCATGGCAGAGCCTTCCCTTTCCCCTTGAAATATGTGGAGGCCGTGGAAGCGCAGAGCCCTTGGGGACCAGCGCGGGCACTGGAGGTAAAATGCTGTGGTGGGCAGATGGAGATGGCAGCAGCAGCACTGACATCTCACCCCGCTGCAGAAACCAAAGCTCACTTCCTGAAACAAGGTTGGGATGGTAAGTCTGAGGATTGCTGCAGGTTACCCCCTTCCACGCCGCTTGATTTGAGGTCACCACATCATGTCAATTAAGTGCTTTTCCGAGTGCATCCTCCTTTTCCCCCCTCCTGAGGGGCACAGACGGTGCTTCTGTGCCTGGGGAGCTGCATCTTCCCACCTCGAAGATGTGCCGAGGTCTTCCTTGTGCTGGAGAACATCGCTTACAAACGCAACCCTGCGCCAAACGACTGCACCGTTCCCTGCTGGATGTACAAACGGCCGGAATCAATAGTGGTACCCAAGAGAGGAGTCTCCTGCGTTCATCCTGTGCTTCGAAGCTGAGCAATGACGAGTGAAGCACCAGGAGGGATCCCGTGCCGAGCGTTTCTGCCTGGGACTTGGTGCCCGTCCTCTGCTCCGCCTGCCCATCACATCCCACAAAGCACGGCCAGCCATCCTGGTGCTGGTTTTGTGAGCTCTCATCAGGAAAAGAAATTGCATTTCGCTCTCGTGTAAGGGCCACGAAAAAGGCAAACTGCCTACCAGGAATTGTAAGTTAGTTATTTTAGCTCTGTTTTGAAAATACAAGATGAAAATGAATGTCTTGAATGTGTCCATCCCTGCTGCGTTGGGAAGGAGCGCGGGGCATCAGACCTCACGCTGAAGTAAGCTACAAATGGTGAGGATCCAACAGCAGCACTGCGTTGGGGCTGGGAGGACGACGTGCCACAAGACACCTGTTAAAACAGCCGAAATGGGGAGCGGTGGATCTTTCAGGAAAAAGCCCCTCAATAAAAACCTCACAAGTTGCCCAGAAACAGCAGGGAACTTGCTTTGCCGAGGAACCACGGCTCCTTCGCTTCACCTCTTTGTAGGATTTACTAGAGAAGTTACTATCCTCTTTCTAGATTTTATTCTTCTTTTTGCTTTCCCTTTTTTGCTTCCGGAGTCGTTCAGACTAATACAAGGGCTGTCCTGTCCCCTGGATGTTTGGTATTTACCGTATGGAGCGTGGAGCAGAGGCATCTTCATTCCTGGGCTTGAAATTTTGCTCTGCTGTCTCAGGGTTTTCAAAAAGAAAGAGTCCTCTTACTGGTTTTCGACAGTAAATCCAATCGTTGTTACGGTATATAAAATGCAGTATTTTATAATGCCAAAGGGTAATTTAATGTTGATAATATAAACTTTAAAAAATTAAAACTGAAGGACAGAAGTTAATGAAATGTCAGTGGTCAGATGAGCTCGAAGAAAAGGCTCTGGCGTTCAGTTAAAATTGAGTTCAGCCTCAAGACCTTTGGTAGACGCCGGTGGTGTGAGCCTAAATAGCGCTCCGGAGGATTCAGTCGGGAGGATTCAGCGGACACATCTGTGCGTGGAAGCGTTCCATCAATCTCATCGTTTGCTGCAGTGGAAAATTTATCTCTCGGAGAGGAGGGTGTGATCTAACATCTGCTGGAATTTGCCATTTCCAGAGCGACACTCCTGCGTCACTCCCGCTGAGGTATCGTCGTGGCCCGTGGGGCGGTTCGTTGGAATAGTCGCATCTTAGCGGTTCTGGGAAAACCAGAGAAATGCTGAATAGCGTGGTAGCTCTCCAGGTAATTCCCACACCTGGAAGGGAGTGAAGCGGTGAACGGGAGAATGGGTGTTCGGGCTGATGTTGGCGTTGAGCGAAAGGGAACGGTCAAGTCAGCGCTCGTTGGAAAAGAATTTGTGCGTGCACATCTATCTATGTACGCGCACACATAAATACATGTGTGTGTATGGTTTTCCTCTTGAGTACACAGAAGCCTAGCAATAGCCTGGACTTCAGGAAAATTCTTACTTTTAACATATTCAACACAGTTTTGCAGATCAAAAAACCTGTCTTATGAGGGACTTTCTAAGAGAGAGATATATGTATTTTTAGAACCCAAATAACTTGGTTTTATGTAAGACCTGAGTACCAGAACTGCATCTGTCGTTCTGATACACAGCTGGAACTTTGGATTCCTCATTCACCGCACGGAATACCAAGATTTGTCCTTTTTCCAGGCATCAATGATAAAGCAGCGGTAGCAAGATTTTATTTTTATTTAATCCAGTTGTTCTTTACATTAAAAACAGTGTTCCAGACGCCTTGACACCTCACTTGAATGGGCAAAATAAGTTCCTCTAATGGCATCCCTGGTTTGGGGGTACAGTTGAAACGAGTTGTTCGCTCTGTAAGAAATGCTAGTTCATTGCATTTTAATTAGAATTTATGTAACGATTTGTACAGCAGCTATGTAAGTGTAAACAGTGTGAAAACTAAACCAGTATTAATTTATAGATCGTTTGTGCTGCTGCTGCTGCGGGCCAGCGTCAGTAACAGCAGCGCGTCGCTCTGCTGCAGCCCTTCCTGTAGCCCAAAGCGGTAATTCGGGAATTAAAGGAAATTTAGCCAGACCCCCTGAGGAGTATTTGCCCTGTAAACCTGTAGCTCCAGTATTGAGGGATAAGGATCGGCGTCTGTGACGGACAGCGAGGCGTTTGGGTGCGGAGCCTCAGAGGGGCGAGGTGGAGCTGTGCCGTCCTGCAGAACGAGGGGGAGCAAACCCGGCTCTCGTGGATGTATTACTTACACCTTAGAACTACTTGCCCGTGTTGTGCTCCTTAAGTCTTTTAAATACGGTATGATGAAATCCTTCTCATAAGAGCAGCCGGGGAATAAACCAATTTAACACAGGCCTTTCGTGGGTTTAAATTACCTCTTTCTACTGCTGAAATCCTGAATTCTTTTTTTCGACTGCAGTTGAATAAAAATCCATCTATCCATTTAACATGTAATAAGCCCCTCTCCTGCACTGCTTTTTCTAGATTATTTTTTTTCGGTGACTGGTGAGACTTAATGTGATGGTTCTCAAAATACTCCACGTTTCTTTCCCAGTCCTTTTCGGTGCATTTATAGTTCATAAAACCTAAATCTTTCAGCAGCGTTGCCAGGAAGCCGCGGATGCGACTGGACCCGACCTGCAGCATCTCCTGCTCTTCCCTGGAGCCGCGAGGGAAACGCTTGGCACCGCTCCGAATTCTCTCCCGTCCGAGGCCGCAGAACCCAAATAAAATAAAAGCTGTGTATAATGGCACAGCCGGGACCTTTTCACAGCTGGGGAATCTGTTTAAAACCCTGGGAATGGGGTAATAGGGGTGTAAAAAGCGTGGTGATGGCGTTTCCCCGTCCCTCTCTCCCCATCCCCTGGTAATCCAGATGGTTTAATTAATTTTTGAGTTTTATAGGTAGGGGTGAAGTGTGTCAAAAGTGTCGTTCCCTATTTAAAAGTGAATTATCCCTTTGCGTAAAAAGAGCAGAGCGTATTTGTTGAGGTCATCCTGAACGCATCATCACTAAAAATTATCTGCTGATGCAGAAAATTGGATTTATTCTTATGCTAGCATTTCCATAAAAATACAATTATATATAAATTTATGTTCTCTAAAAGCTTGTAGTAAACTGGGCTTTCAGAAAATAAGACACTTATCTTTTAAAGTCCAGTTTTAAATGACCAGATGGTGCTTACAGTATGGAAGCATAAAACTGGTGAGAGATAATTGATTATTTCCATTTAAAAAGGGGGGGGGGCGTGAAACTCGAGGTGAAACTCCTTTTGATTGCCGTGTGCTTAACTCCTGCCTATCAGCGGGATATCTGCCGTATCTGCAGCCCTTCCTGGAGCACCTGGTTGAAATCACAGCTGGACCAACCCCCCCGGGGGTGTCAGATGGGGCTGCAATTAAGCAAAGGTTTAAAACCAAACCCAGCGGCTCTGATCCCGCGGCTTACTCGGGAAGCGAAATTAAACTTCTGTTTAATAGGGATTTTATGAAGTGTATCTTCAATATTCCGGCGCATCTGAAAAACGTGCCCGTCGTTCGTTTGAAGGACTTCACTCCTCAGCAGAAGTAGGGTCTTCGGAGCAAACGTGCTGAAATCACCGTCAAGCTGGGGATTTATTTCCCTGCTGCTCAGCCTGGCTCCTCGTCGGGGCCGCCGCGGAGGTGGTGGAGCGCGCTTCATGCGGCGGGAGGTTTGTCTTGCAGAGGAAAAAAAAAAAATAAAATAAAATCCTGAGAGAGGGTTTCCATAGTTTCTGCCTTCTCCCGGGGGAGCAGGACACGTGAGCCCGTGGAGGTCCTGCCCCCGGGGACAGTCCCGAACTTTCCCACTCCCCCCTTCCCTGCCCCTGGCTCGGGGCCGCTGGCGCCGTCTCCGGCTGCATCGTCCTCCCGTACCAGCCCGCTTGCTCCTCCTCGTACGCGTTAGTGTTTTAAAAGCACATTTTAGGTGCGGTAACGTCAAGAATCGATCCAGCCTTGAGTGATGAGTTTCATCTCAGAAAGTGTTTATGGCTTGTGCTTAAAAAAAAAAAAAAAAGGCCAAAAATAGCCATCTGTGTTTACATAGGTATCTCGGTGATTTCAGCTGTGTGAACTACAAACATTTCTAGGCTCCCGGTCGGTTTTGATGGTAGGGCTGTTTGGTTGGAAATCCCTCTCTCCTGGTGCCGGGTAGGTGGTGGTTATATTCTGCTGGGGATTTCTCTTCCTCCTGCGGGCTGAGGCCGGTGGGAGTTCATTCCCCAAGTCCCGGTGGCTGCTGAGCGTCTCATTAACATCGAGCTGGTAATTTAGAAGCGGTCGCCCGACGATCGCTGCTGTTCCTTTGCGTCCTTTGCATTTGGTGAAACAATCTGCTGTGGCAGGCTGTGTGGGAGGTGAGTCGTGACTTGGTACGTTTGAGCTCGTTGCTTATGGAGAGCTGGAAAAACCCAAATTCTCTTCCAGGTGTCCCCGCCTGTCCCCTTCCCACCCGACACCACCGTGGCGTGCGCGTGGTGATGGTCCCACCAGTCAGGCTCCACCGGGGCTCCCAATTAGCGGAACCGTCATCTCCAGCTGTAAGCATTGCTTCTTAAAAGCCTCTCCCCTCTCCGTTCTGCAGGTATGGTGTGAATATGCGTTGCTTGGCAGCTCGGGTCAACTACAAGACTCTGATCGTCATCTGCGCCCTCTTCACCCTGGTGATGGTGCTGCTCTGGAACCGATGCTCCTCCGACAGAGCCGGCCCGTTCCCCCGCAGCCTCGCCGGCCCCGAACGCCGAGGAGCCGCCGCCGCAGCCTCCGAGAGCGACCCGGCCCGGCAGCAGAGCGAGGAAGCATCGCCCCAGGAGCAGCAGAAGGCTCCCCCCGTCGCGGGGGGGTTCAACGGCAACAAAGCCCCCGGGCTGAAGTACGAGGAGATTGACTGTCTGATCAATGACGAGCACACCGTTAAAGGGAGGAGGGAAGGCAACGAGGTCTTCCTGCCGTTCAGCTGGGTAGAGAAATACTTTGAGGTTTACGGGAAAATTGTGCAGTACGATGGTTATGACAGGTTTGAATTCTCTCATAGCTACTCCAAAGTATACACACAGCGAGCACCTTACCACCCCGACGGGGTCTTCATGTCCTTCGAGGGCTACAACGTAGAGGTTCGAGACAGAGTGAAGTGTATAAGTGGCGTCGAAGGTTGGTGTCGAGTATTTTTTTTTTATTTTTTTTTTTTAAAGAGTTAAAATGCTTCTGAATATTTGCTGCCGTCACTTGAGATGCAAAATGATCCTAATTTTGTTGTGATAGACTCGTAAAAAAACCCGCTTACTCTGAGAAGTGGTGCGCAGTCTCTGCTTCATGCCGGGTTTTCCCAGCTCCTCTCCTGCGTCTCTGGTTTTACTGGTCGCAGCAAACTCCAGAGGTGCCAGGACGCTTCTCTTCTGGTGCTGCCGGCAGGTTTTGGCATTGCCGTTGGCACTTGTTGTATGTGTCAGGGAGGCCACCATTATTGTAAAATAGAAAAATGAAGATTTTATAGCTACAGCAGTCGGGCCTTCCCCGCTGGGCTGCTCCAGAGCGAGCCGGGAGGGTTTTGCTCAGCAAGGGTGACGTTGGCTCTTGCCAAAGCTTGTCCTGGGCGAGGTCCGGGTCCATCGGCGTCACCGTGCCCGGGGCAGGCAGGGCATCTCCCCCCCGCGCCCTGCCGCTGCCCCCAGCCAGACGAGGAGGTTGTGGAGAACAGCTGAAGGGTCAAAAAGCTCTTCAGCCGTTGAAGCATCCCTGAATAAATATACGGTAAAACCATTCCAATTTGCACTTTTACTAAACCGTGCAGTGGGTAATTAGGACGCAAGGTCTTCCTGCATCTCGGCAAAGATTTGATGGCAGAAAATTCTTGTCGAGCTTCATATTAAAAAATTAACGACTTTATAAAACTGTTATGGAGTGTGACACTGTGACCCCTCATAAATTAAAGACCGACTTTCACTTAAGGAATAAAATATATTAATTTTCATGCATCTCGGTGATTGGCGATGCTCGGCTGTGTTGATATGAGCTCTTCCCGCGAGATGGTCACTGCGGGAAGCTGGCACGTCACGCAATTAATTTATCTGCAAAGGATTCACACAAACAAACGCATAGGGTATATCAGTTATTATTGGGGCGGGGGGGTTGTTTCATTGTTTTGGGGGCTTTTATTTATTTTTTAAGGTTACTTTCACTTTTTTATTATTCTTTTAACTCTCTTCCTCATTACACCTGCCAAGGAAGGGAAACGGGGCTCTGAAACTGGGGCCTCTCCCGAAGGTGCGAAGCCATCCTGGTAGCGGCACGTCCAGTACGTGTCAACGTTGCCTTTCTCAGGTTTACACCCACCACGAGGGGTCGAGGAGGTGCTTTCCCTTTCTAATTACTACCGTCATTGCCGATGAAATGCAGCTTGGGAAGATAAATAATCGCAGTGGGGACTGCTTTTGGGGGTGGGCTCAGACCTAGGTCTTGGAGCCCCACCAGTTGTTGTATGAAAGGTGGAAGATGCGCGAGGTGCCCCTGGGAACCAGACTCTGCAATTCTTGTTTTTTTCAGCAAAAAGGCAAATTTTAGTAAGAACCGCTTGAGAACCGGGAGGAATTCTGCAGCCTCTTGCCTTGCCAGGTGCTCCGGCAAGGTGCTGTGCGTGGCTGCTCTCTACTTGAACCTGGAGAGAGCAGCCAGTTCAACGCTCCGCAGGGGCCTTATTGATATCTAGAAACTTTGCTTTTTTGCAGCGTGTGATTTAAGAGCTGTCGTTATGAAACGTGGTGCCAGAGCCTGGGTTTTGTAAAGGCAATAGAGTTATTGGCGCCCGGCAAATGGGTCGGAGAAGAGAAATAGTTGTAGTTTGTAGAGAAGGGGGTTTAATATTCAAACACCTTCTCAGACAGTTTTAGGCTCTTGCCTTGCATCTTTCCAGCCCTAGAGATTCTCCTAGTGCTGCATGATGAAAAAACCCTCGTGTTATATTTTCACCTTCTCTGTCTGCAAGGTTAATGTGTTGTTATGTCCTATGACCTGGAGAATTTAATCTTGTCATCTTGTATAAATTTCAAGTAAAGCTCTTGGAGCAGATTTTCTTTTTTTTTTTTTTTTGCATATTTCAGTCTCAATGAATGCACCCTTAACTGAAAACGCTTAGCATTAATACGCGAGCTGGCTTCCAGGAGTGGAGATAATACATGCTATTTAAATCTTTCCCGTGATGGTTTTCTCTTCAGGCAGCAGTCAGCCATCCCATCTCCATCAGTAATATTTATTAGTAACACAAAGCACCAAAATATGTATGAAAAGTGTATCTTTTTACACTTAGTTTAAGTAATCTTTTCATTGTACCAGATTGCAGAAGAAATTGGTTTCTGAGCTTGACGTTGCCAAGGGGGAAAATGGTGCAAATGTCAACTTGTTTATTTTCATCTTCTTTTTTCTTTTCTTACGTGTGTGCGAAGGTTGACAGTATGGAATATCCTTGGTTTCCTGCAGGAGGGTCACAACTACATATTCTCACTTTGGATTCATATTTAGAGGTTGGGTATTTGTGCCAAATAAAACTCCAGACTTTAGGAGAATCCTGGTTTTATCCCTGTCTTAAGTATCATGTGTTTGCGTGCTTATGGAGGTATGTGGATAAATAAGTCTCCTCCACATGGTTTGTTTTCATTTCCCACGCAGCTGGTGATGCAAGAGGCAGTTTATGGCACGAGGGAGGGTTTTTCCACCCAAAACGCAGCTCCTGGGAGCCGGTGAAGGGCAGGCAGGAGCTCAGCGGGGCTTTCTGCAGGTGCTTCTCTGCTAATGGTGAGATCAGAGGGTGGAAGTTTTATCTTGAGCTATGTGACATTGTCACGTAGGTGGTGATGGGAGACTCAACATGAGCAGGAAATGTGCACTTGCAGCCCAGAAAGCCAACCGCGTCCTGGGCTGCATCAGTAGAAGCGTGGCCAGCAGGTGGAGGGAGGGGATTCTGCCCCTCTGCTCTGCTCTGGTGGGACCCCACCTGGAGCACTGCCTCCAGCTCTGGGGCCTCAGCACAAGAAGGACATGGACCTGTTGGAACGGGTCCAGCGGAAGGCCACGAAGATGATCAGAGGGCTGGAGCCCCTCTGCTGTGAGGACAGGCTGAGAGAGCTGGGGGGGTTCAGCCTGGAGAAGAGAAGGCTCCAGGGAGACCTCGGAGCCCCTTCCAGTACCTGAAGGGGGGCTACAGGAAGGATGGGGAGGGACTCTTTATCGGGGAGTGTAATGATATTTAGGAAGAAGTTCTTTGCTGTGAGGGCGGTGAGCCCCTGGCCCAGGTTGCCCAGAGAAGCTGGGGCTGCCCCATCCCTGGAGGGGTTCAAGGCCAGGTTGGACGGGGCTTGGAGCAACCTGGGCTGGTGGGAGGTGTCCCTGCCCAGGGCAGGGGGTGCCACTGGGGGGGCTTTAAGGTCCCTTCCAACCCAAACCACTCTGTGATTCTATGATTGCCTGAGCTCATTTGACGGGTTTTTGCATGTGAAACGCAACACGTCGGGCTACAGAAGATGTTCTCTGTTGTCTTCCTGCTTTGAACCCTCTAGAGAGGTGGTGCTCCAGGGGGTTCTTCTGCTCGGTGCAGACTCTTTCAATCTAAAATCACTCAAACCCTAAATGAAATGTGCTCTCCTGCAAGGCCTTTTGGGACGGGGAGCTGTGTGCGGAGGGTTAATCCCAGGGACAGCGGGGCCGGAGCAGTGGCTCTGAAGACAAGGGGCAGCTTTGGGTGGAAGAATCGGGGCATATTGTGCTGGTGCCGCGTGGAGAGCCTGGCTGGTCTCCGCAGGCATCGCTTCAGACTGCGCTTGTAATACTCTTAGGGGAGCCGAGGTAATTGGAACAGATTTGTGGATGCTGGGTAAATTGCTCTTTTAGCATCGAATAACTCTTACCAAAATCTAGTAATAACATATACACTAAATTTGCAAAGATTTATGTGGCATTAAAGGGATTGTGTTAGATGTAACATCGTTTGGAGATTTAGTGGTCTCTGGGGTAGGCGGGGGAAATCTGTTAGGGCATTTAAAATGTATTTTAAAATAAGGATGATGCTTCGGTAAACAATTAAATGAGAATGTATGGAGGACCGTGATAAGGACTTCTCTGCCACTCAAATCCGTTTAGTCTTGGCTGGTTACGGATCTCTGTGTAAATGGGAGCAATTCACTCCTTGAACAGGACTTTCCTCGAATCGAAAAATGGTGAAGCCTAGAAATATCGTGAAGGAGCGATGGGTTACGGAGGAGGACTGCTTTTT
Organism: Chroicocephalus ridibundus; assembly: GCF_963924245.1. NCBI lineage: Eukaryota > Metazoa > Chordata > Aves > Charadriiformes > Laridae > Chroicocephalus > Chroicocephalus ridibundus. Next base: position 49,021,091 of record NC_086292.1, read on the forward strand.
GAAAACACGCCGCTAAAATACTCCTTTCCTTCCTCTCTCGTAGGCGTGCCGTTATCCACCCAGTGGGGACCTCAAGGCTATTTCTACCCCATCCAGATTGCACAGTATGGCTTGAGTCACTACAGCAAAAACCTGACGGAGAAACCGCCTCACATCGAGGTGTACGAAACGGCCGAGGAGAAGGACAAAACCGGCAGGTCGGTGGACTGGACGGTGCCGAAAGGCTGCTCTCTGTCCACAGTGTCTGATAAAGCCAAGTTCACCAGCGTCAAGCAGTTTGTCGCTCCAGGTGGGTTATCCGAAACGCGTGGCAGCTAAGCCACGTCTGTTAATTTGCACAGATGGTGCCAGGGGAGCTTTAACTTGCTGGGATTAATGTGTTTTCCTTCATCCTGCGTGACTTCCCATCCTTAAGATCTCACCTGAGAATGTCATCTCATTTCTGTGCCTCTGGAGTTTTTCTTTTCCTCCGTTTTCTCTCCATCACTGCTTTTTCAACGTTATTTTAATGAAAAAGTGGGTGAGCGTGTACATGGTGGGCAATGAGAAGCTACAGTCACGTTTCCTGAGCCGTTCAGCTTCTGTCTCAAAATAGAAGCAAAAAAAAAAAAGGGACTAGTTGTGAAGCCTGGGAAATAGCGCTGACGTGTGATAAGCAGATGTTGACAGATGATAGATAAGGTCTATTTTCAGCCTGGAGCAAGCGTAGCACGTGCAGCTCTCCGGTTGGATCGGGATACAACTATTCCTGCAAAATTTGAGACCTCAGCTCTGGTTAACCCGAGTTGCCTTGAACAAGGCAGCGGGAGGGAGCGGCTGCCCCTTGCAGGGGACTCTGGGGGAGGATGGTGAAGATCCAGGGCTGGGTCCGGGCTCTCCTTCACCTGCGGACGGGCAAGACGCATTTTGTTGCCATCTCTTCAATTTACCGTGTTCTGTTTTGTACTTAGCAGGGAAATTCATTATTTCATGCAAGAGTTTCCTTTGTGCTAGGACGGGCTCATTAATAAGGACGTAATGTATTTTCCCTCAATCAATACCCATTAGAATTAATGAGTCCATTACTTAAAAAGACAATGAAGTAATTTTCAGTTGGCACCTTAGGCCCAGGTCTCTAGGGAAAAAATTGTCGAACACTCTTGTGTCTTTGTAGTAGATAAATACGGGGAGAGGAGAGGCTAAAAGATCTGTTATGTATTCTCTCCTCATCCTTTATTGATGGCAGAGTAATCTGTGGGGCTCAAAGGCCGTGGCGTGCATGCACTCGTCTTCGATGGCCTTAAGTAATGGATTTATAGGCGCTTAAGGCAGTGCAAACAACGGGCAGCCTTTAGTTCTCCTTCCCTTCTTAAAGCTCTTTCCCCCCCCCCCATTATCATTCACTTTGTTATCACACAAGCATTTATTTAAAAGGAACCATAAAACTTACTTGACAGGAATCGCGAGTGAGGTTTTTTAATTAGATTTTTCATAGGAGCAAAATGTTGTGGCACAAAGCGCTTGGCTGCTTCTCCCGAAGCGGATGCTGGTCTCCAAAACTCAAAGGAGCGAAGCTTTTACCGTAAAAGATGGGCAAACGTGACATTCGGTCAAAATAATAGGTACTGTACAGTCGCACCTTACAACACGTTGCAAAATGCCATGGATTAGTTTGGGAGATGGGGAAGAGCCTCCGCCGTGCGGGCAAAGCGGGCTGCAACTCCTTGGTCGCCCGTAGAAATATTTGTGGGGCATTTCACACCGGGAGAAGGAGCAGAAAGGAAACAATTGCCTGCCTCGCGCGGGAGAGTTTTCTTCTATGGAAAGCCGTTAATTTAGGATGACTGTCTTAAAGTGTTTATCATCCCTCTGTGCCCTCAAAGCTGCAGGATCTGCACGCAGCCTTACAAACTAATTAGCCCTTTGATCTTCGAGTATAGGTTTTCTGGGGAGGAGTTGATTTTTACATTTTAAAATCTAGCCTGTGAGAGAACGCTGGATTTCATTATGCGGTACTGCCTAGGAGCTTTATTTGATTTATTTTTTTTTTTAATTAAACTGAGTTTTGCCAGTGGAGAGGTTAATAAATACTTTAGCACTCTAGTTTTTCTATATTCTTGTCTTTTTTCCGCCCGTTAAACTAATCAGTGCACTAGTTTTTGGAACCATCGGGTCGGGAAAGAAAAAAGTTGCAGATTTATATATTAGTCCCGGGGGGATCCTAAATACCTGCCTCTCGGCTCTCCTGGCTTTTTTGCTGAAAGCGCGGCTTTATTCAGAAATGCGACTGCTCAAGCGGCGCCGCGTTTTTGGGGTCTTTTCTGCCAAGTGAAATTTTCGCTTTGTAACAAAAGGGCGGTTGTCGGGTTATATTTTGAATTACAGAAGTGGAAAATCAGGCGGCATCTAGGTTTTTGCAGCTTGGCTGCTGTGTCCCGTCAGCATCCCACCAGCCTGTCCAGTAAGACATCCCTGTTGGTGGCCCGGTCCCTTACCCCAGGTCCTGCTGGTGTCTCTCGCACCCCTCCGTCGATCGGGTACCAGCAGCGTCTGATAAAGCCATCGATCAAAGAGCCCCTGGCACTTCTGCTCCGCAGCAAAGTGCTGCAGCGGGTTAATGTAAGATGCAAACGCGATCTCCCTGGTGCTGCGGGAGTCGCTTTCGCTCACGGATTTACTTCTGTGCTTAATTAAATAATATATGATAGCGCGCAGAACGAGTGATTGAATTATTGATGGGCTGCCCTAAAAGCTTTTGGCTCCTGCCTGGTAAGAGGGCTTACCTCTGGAAACTGCACTTCACAGCGTAAACGTTTTGGAGAAACAAGTGCTTTCCCGCTGAACAAGGCTTTTTTGTGTTTGTTTTGCAGAAAATACCGAGGGAGTGTCTCTGCAGCTTGGGAACACCCGGGATTTTATTATTTCTTTTGATCTCAAATTCGTAACGAATGGGAGCATTTCCGTGGTTCTCGAGACGACAGAGAAGAACCAGCTCTTCACCGTGCACTACGTCTCCAACACCCAGCTCATCGCTTTTAAGGACCGAGACATCTACTACGGCATCGGTCCCAGGACTGGCTGGAGCACCCTCACCAGAGACCTGGTCACCGACCTGCGGAAAGGCGTCGGCCTCTCGAACACGAAAGCCGTAAAGCAGACCAAAATCATGCCCAAGAGAGTGGTGAGGCTGGTAGCGAAGGGCAGAGGCTTCCTCGACAACGTCACCATCTCGGCCACCGCTCACATGGCGGCTTTTTTTGCTGCCAGCAACTGGCTGGTGAGGAACCAGGACGAGAGGGGCGGCTGGCCCATCATGGTGACGAGGAAGCTGGGGGAAGGCTTTAAGTCCTTGGACCCGGGCTGGTACTCGGCCATGGCGCAAGGACAGGCCATCTCGACGCTGGTGCGGGCGTACCTGCTGACGAAGGACCACGCGTTCCTCAGCTCGGCTCTGCGGGCCACGGCGCCCTACAAGCTGCCGTCGGAGCAGCGCGGGGTGAAAGCCGTCTTCATGAACCGGCACGACTGGTACGAGGAGTACCCGACCTCCCCCAGCTCCTTTGTCCTCAACGGTTTCATGTACTCCTTAATTGGGCTGTATGACTTAAAAGAAACGGCCGGGGAGAAGCTGGGGAAGGAGGCGCGGGTCCTCTACGAGCGGGGCATGGAGTCCCTGAAGGCCATGCTACCCCTCTACGACACTGGCTCAGGGACCATCTACGACCTTCGGCACTTCATGCTGGGCACGGCTCCCAACCTGGCCCGATGGGACTATCACACCACCCACATCAACCAGCTCCAGCTCCTCAGCACGATAGACGAGTCCCCCATCTTCAAAGAGTTCGTCAAGAGGTGGAAGAGTTACCTGCGAGGCGGCCGGGCCAAGCACAACTAGAGCTGACAACCAAACTCCTCGGGCCTGCTGCCTCCCAGAGGGACAGCTTCCAAGGTTCCCTCGGAAATTTTTTACAGACCGTTTCAAAGAAGTGATCCTTAAAACTGATCTCCTGAAATCATTGCATTCCAGTGTGAAAATGTTTGGGTCTGATGGATAGGATTCAGGAACTTCACCTGTCCTTAGTGCTCCACCATCTGCACGAAGCAAAACCCCTTTGTGCTCCTGAGTTTGGGGACGGTTTCGGGGGTGGGTTTTTTTCCTTTTCCTAGGAAAATATTTGCAGAAGCCATACAGGTCTCTAAAGTCCAACACTTGCCTGAAAAGTTAGTCTGTGGCCTCTTTTTAAAATGGAGTTACATGTGTATGTGTTGGAACAGCGTAACAGATCATGTGGTGTAACACCGTAAATGTGTATTTACTTGTAGCCTGGGTAGTGGACAGTGTATCTTTTTAAAGGTTTTTTTTTTTAATATGGATTCTTTTCTTGAGGTGAAAAATACACCTTTCCTCCCCCCCCCCCCCCCCCCAAATTCTCTGTATGGAGCTGCTTTATCTGTGTGGTTTCTTTACAGACGTGTGGATGGAAAACACGCAGACAGCGTTCAGGCTTCGAAGTCGCGTCACGTAAGCACAACTCGCTGGGGCTCGCGGACCTCCCAGAGCCTGCAACCATCCCACCCCCTTGAGAGAACCAAATCTACCATCGCCCGTCAGGTTTGCTGGTGTCGTCTCCACCCCAGTAGCTGGAATCTCTTGTCGTGGAGCCCGATGTTTTGTACTGTACTTTTTAATTACATCTGAGAAGTTTCTTCTCAGAGGCAACTTCATTCTTTGGGAGACTTGTCTTGAATTCCTGAGTGTGACGTGGAGCTCATGTTGCGTAGCGCGCAGGAAATTCAATTGGAATTAATTAAGGTTTTCCTGTGGTGATTTTCATTTTTAACCTGCTTGAGAATATCAAGCATTTTAAAAATTAAAATCCCCCCAGAGGGCTTTCCAGCTCCACCTGTGCTTTAATACCAAGTTTCACCTCTGGCTATTGTCTTACTCATGGTGTAAGGGGTCGTTACATCTCCAGCGCTGGCCTCTTGGGTGTGCTTTGTCTTCACGGCTCCGCCAGCGAGCAAGGGTGCCCGTGCACTAGCCCAACACGCGCGGCCCAACCCAAACGCTTTCACTGGACTGTTGTAATGCAGAAGAAACCAGGCGGTTTCTTTTTCCTATTTATCAATCCTTTACACCCATTCGTTAGTTAGCCTTCTCGGCGTGGAGCGTCCTGGTTGAGTAAACCCAAGCGATCGCGCCATTCGATCAGGGGTGTTTGGTTTGGGAGCACAGCAAATATCGCCGTGTCAGCTCTGCTGAGACGTGCTGGTGTTTGCTGTGAGAGTCCCAGACTCCAAAGCTCCCGGCGGATGCCAGCATGGGAAGGACGTGTATTAGTGATGGGTTTTTTCCACCGATCCTACTCCATGTTGTACATGTAGGTGGGGGTTGAGCTTAAGATGTTCATCCTGAGGACAAAGTTCATTCAAATCACAAAAAGGCTGGGCACAAGGACAATATGCATCTTGATTATTTTTTTTTCCTTTTTCTCTATTTTTTTGATGCTTTTTCTATTTCTTGCAGATATTTGAAACAGCTTTGTAATTACTTGATCTTTGCAAACGCATGCTACGATCATATCAATTAATATGAGAAGTGGATGTCACGGAGAAATTTCAATACCAAAGGTAGCAGAGGTGAATTTTTTTTTTTACGTACATGTGTACGCATACACACGCGCGCACACACATACAAAACCCAGAAAAACGTGCTTCCTTTACGAACGACTGGTCCTTACTGCGAACACAGAAACATCTTTCTCCTGCGTATTTCCTCCGTCTTTTGTCCCATTTTGGATTTGGAGAATCTAGAGAGACTCTTTGGGTACTGCTCAAGAGATGGTATCGGTGCCTTATGGAGGCCACAATTTCCTCTTTTTCTTTTTCTTTTTTTTAATGAATGCTAGTTGAAAAATTGCAGTGTCGCTGATCTTTCAGTGCATGGTGAGAGTCAGCCCGGCAGCTGTTGGATGGATGGGTGAGCTCCGAAGCGTAGGTTGGCCATGCCAACGCCGTCGGTCCTGGCAGACCACCTTATCCTTAATGTCTCCATCGCGGTTTTGTTGGCCTTAGCACACGTGGAAATTAAACCAACCACCATCAGAGGTTGTAGAACCGAAGCGAGTTCGTGGGGGGGGGGTTCTCCTGTTATTTTTTTAATGGAGTTGTGCAGTGGAAGAGGATTATTGAGCATTGGTGCCCATAACTTCACCGAATTCATTTAAGTTGGGGTTTTTTTTTGGTTTGTTTTCAGTCTTCAAACTGACAAAGGTCTTAGTCGCTAAGATCTGTTTAATCTTTCCGTGAGGCTTCCTGTACACAGGGAAACATAGTGCGCGTGGGTGTGTGCAAACCCGTGACACACAAGCACAACTGTACAAGTGTGGCAGTGCTGTTTTTCTCGGCCATTGTGCAAGACATTCACTGAAAGCTGCTATTTTCATTCACCTTGTAATTGTTATGTTATTTTTTTTCTACCTTTTTTTTTTTTTTTTACATGTGGGATATACACCATGTGTTAAATATGCAATAAATTGTTTACAGGATGCTCTTGTAAAGGGTAGTCCTTTGTAAAGCTGTACAGACTCCGCAGTTTAAGCACAATGTGCACATGTTAGTTTTATATACGGCGAGACATGACTTTTTGCAGAGGGAAAGGTTCTACTATGTTTATATACAAAGTAAATGGATCAACGTTTGTGCTTAATGTAAAGCTGCTTTATAAGACTGTAAAATAAATTTTTTTATCTTAAGACAAACGCGGGGCCTTTCCCTTATTTCAGTCGGTACCTTCTGCCCTACCTGTGGTTGCGGGTGAGCCCGGATGAGCAGCGGGCTTGGTGGTTCTGAGATGACCCCTTCCAGGGAATTTTAGCAGGTTTTTATTCTGAGGAGGATGGAAAATGTTCTTTCTTCAGCGGTTCGGAGTTTGCTGATTCGGGGTAAGGGCCGCAGATGTCTAGTCTCTGTGGGCCCAGGTAAAGTTCACGCAGTCTGCTGCCAATGTGAGTTATTTCTGCTGAATGCATCTCGTTTTGAGTTCATAGGGGTTTTGTTTTTTAATAATTTTAACTACCTGCTCACTAAAAAATACCCTGACGAAGATGACAGGTGGTCCGTCGTCTACAGGCTGAGGTTGCTTGTAATGCCCCAGTCTTTTAACTCCCTTTTTTCAGCTAAAAATGCGCGAGTCCTCCCCAAAATCGGGATGGAGGTCACCTCTGCCGTAGCCGCTCCGTGCCTGAAGTGACGCTTCCCCCCTTGATGCAGAAGTGCCGTTAAATCGCAGCTAACTTTGCCTGGTCGAGGGAAAGTGGCCGCCTCCTTGGCTTGTAATCGGTACCTGCGCCCAGGCTGCCACGTTTGACTCGGTCGTGAGTGATTTTGTGTGACTGAAATTGCCTGGAGGAAACCTTCCGCGGCTGCAGGACCGGCTCCCAACTGCTTGGGTGAAAATATTGATTTTCATTACTTAGCAGTTTGTTAAAAAACCGTATGAATCGAAAATAGAAGGGGATTTAAATATGTTGTCTTGGTGATGGATTTGAATGTTTGCTGCTCAGTTTGTGGTGAAAGGAGCTACATTTACCATCTGCCTGGAGTGACTGATAACTCCCATGTACACGCCGCGCTTCCCGAATGTTAAATAGCTGCTTCTATACTTTACTAATCTCTTCCAAAACCGGCAGGAGCTATTTAAATGCCAAACACTGAGCGTTTCGGCCTATTAGACGTGGTGGAGTTCTGCAATGGTGAGGTGCAAATGTTGGAAGCCATCCTGGCTACTCGCCGGCTTGGATCTTTAGGACAGTAAATATTTGAAGAGCTCCTCGCCTTGAATTTGTATCTCTAAGCAGCTTGCCGAGTCGCTCTCGTTGGGTTGAACTGAAGGTGGAACAGGATGGAGAACCTTGTGTTAGCGGTTATCACCGCTAACGAGCAGAGGGTGGGAGGGGGGAGTCTGTCTGTCCATACCCGAGAGGACAGACGGGTCCCGTGGGTCTCCTGCCCACCACCACGAACGGCCGTTCCCCCGCGGGGTAGAGGAGGAACCTTCCCAGGGGCCACCAAGCCTTTTGCGCCAGGGCGTTGGTGGGCCCTCGTGCTGTCGCCGCTTCATTTCTCACCATACTTGGGTGGCTACGGACAACCTGCTGCTGGGGGCTGTCCCAAAGGAGGCAGCGTGAAATATTTGATGGCTAATTACAGTGAGGTCCGGCTTCTGCTGCTGACGTGGGGAGGGACAAGAGCTTCGGCCCAGCCTCAAGCCCTTGAGGTTCTGCTCTTGCCTCCAGTGCCTGCAGATGCTGGTACCAGGTCGTGCTCCGGTGGTGGTGAAGGTGAGGTGTCTCTCTGTTGTTTTTTGGGTTTTTTTTCCTAGATTAGTCTAGATTAATGGCATTTGCTGATGGGAAAATGCTCCACGTGCAGCCTCCCTTCTGCATCGTCCCGCTGTGGCTCCATCCCTGCCTCCATCCCTGTCCCTCCCGGCCCCCCTCTATCAGAAACGCTGCTTTAAAGAGTTTTCCCTGTTTGTGAGCCCAGTCTCGTTGCCTTCCTGAGCTTAAGCGATGCCATCGCCTCCAGGCACTGCCTTCTAAATGGATTCATCATGCTTTAGTGGCTTTCTGCCACCCCGGCGAGGAAACACGAGGGTCGGAGCAGCTTCTCTGCGCGGCAGGGCTCCAGCGAAGGAGGCGGCAGCTTCTCCACCTGCGCTGGGAGACACAAAACGGTGTTTCCTGGGCCCCGGCGCCCGTTTGCGAGCGAAATCTTGGGCTGAACCTTTCTGGATGTGAAAAGAGGCTTTGAGGATGCTCGGGAAGAGGTTTGCTGGTGCCTGCGGAGGAGGCTGCGAGGGGGCTGTGTGTGGCCGGGGCTGGCTGCGTCCCACGGCGGTGGCCTGTGGGACCCAGCTCTGCTCCCCCCAGCACCCCCGGGCACCTCCCTTCAGCTGCTCGTCTGCAGGAAGCACCAACACGGACTCGTTTCTGCAAAGCCCGTTAACTGGGATGCGAAAAAATAAAAAAATAAGAAAAAAAAAAAAATCCAAATGGCATCGCTTGGGTGGGGAATACTAACCCATTAATTTGCTCATAAAGAAGCCTTTTTATTGAAATCCCTGTCGTTATCCCAAGTGCACGCAGGGCTTGGCTGGATCTTATTAACCGCTGCGATATTCCACTGTAGCTTTTTGTTTTTCCCTGGGCCTTGTTTGAACAATCAAATGTCAGCAGAAGCAGCTGGTGGTAAATGCCATTTCCCTCTGCCCGGGGCCGGTGGGACTGGCTGCTGGGCGCTTAACCCGGGATGAGCTGCTTAGAGAGAATTAAATATTAATACTGGGTATTGCTCGCTTTAATGCGCCGGGCCCGGCTTGCGCGGAGCGGGGCTGGATCCAGCCGTGTCCGCGGGGGGCTCCGGGGAAGTGATGATGAGGAAAGTGCCAGGGACGGCGAGGAAGGGCCAGGGGGGATTTTTCCCCACGGAATCACAGCGCTCCAGCGAGGGTTTGGCTCTTCTCCCGCGATGGGGCTCCTCCTCGGCACCAGCTTCCCACCCCGCTGGTTTTTTGGAGCCGCTCTCCTCCCTCTCCCCGCAGCGTCCCCCGCCTCCGCCAGAGATTTAACGGTAATGTCAGCGCTGGCACATTCCTCCATCGCACACGCCCTGCGAGCAGAACGTGTCAGCGTATTCATTTTGTCATTAAAAATATTAATTAAGGCAGGCTGGAGCCAGAAACGTGTTGCATGGGGCCCACTGCGTGCGGGGGCCGAGGGGGCAGGGGCTCCTGCTCCCTGCCCGGGATGTGCCGGGGGGGTGATTTTGGCCGGACCCCCATGTTTCCATCCAGTCTCGGCCACCTCGATGCTCCCGCCATCGCTTTCCAGCGGTGGGGGCTCCACGGGGATGCGGGAGGCGGGGAAGGGGCACTGGCGGAGCAGGAGGGGAGGGAATGCTGGGGCGAAGCCGGAGCTGCTCTGCCGGCACCTCCCGGGCTCGATGGTGACCCACGGTGGGCTCTGCGAGACCCCCAGCGCCGTGGGGGGGAGGAGGCTGGGAGACAGCGGGTTCGGAGATGGGGTGGACGGGGGGAGAGTCTCCAAAGGCGTTACGGGGCTGCAGTGGGGCTTGTCCTCTGCTCGCACAACGGGCTCTAACGGTGATGGTGGAGCCACTGATGATGCTAAATTTTTGTCTTTTTTTGGATGAATTTAAAATGTTCTATAGTTTTGGGGCTCCTGGAGCGACCCCGTCCCATCGCAAAGCCCCCCGCCGCGCTGGCCCCAGCTTTCCCTGCCTGGGGCAGAAGCGGGTAAGGCCGGGGTCCTGCTCGGCTCGCGGGTGCCGCCTGCTTTTCCGCATCCTTCCCAGTTACTGCAATGACACCTGGAAAGCCTTTTGTGGCCCCGACTGCAGCAGAGCTGTGCCTGAGGTGCTGGAGCGTGTCCGGAGAAGGGCAACGGAGCTGGTGCGGGGTCTGGAGCACAAGTCCTGTGAGGAGCGGCTGAGGGAGCTGGGGGTGTTCAGCCTGGAGAAAAGGGGGCTGAGGGGAGACCTCCTCGCTCTCTACAGCTCCCTGAAAGGAGGGGGGAGCCAGGGGGGGTCGGGCTCTTTTCCCGGGGAACAGGAGATGGGACAAGAGGTAACGGCCTCAAGTTGTGCCAGGGGAGGTTTAGGATGGATATTAGGAAAAATTTCTGCACTGAAAGGGTTGTCAAGCCTTGGAACAGGCTGCCCAGGGCGGTGGTGGCGGCACCATCCCCGGAGGGATTTAAAAGCCGGGCAGACGCGGTGCTTAGAGGTACGATTTGGTGATGGGTTTTGTCAGAGTTGGGTTGATGGTTGGACTCCACGATCGGAAAGGTCCCTTCCAACCCTGGCAGTTCTGTGATTCTGCGAGAGCTCTGCCAGTGCCGGCGGGGCTCGCGTTGTGCTCGGGGACCCGCTGGCGAGTGCAAGTCCCGCGGGCAGCACGTGGCGCTAACGCCCACCGAAGCAGGGGGCCGTGGGACGCGCCGCAGCCCCTGCCCCAGCCCCGTGTCACCTATGGACGTCTTGCAATTCTACAAGTTGGGCACATCACGAGCTCGGCTCCGCTTGGGTCCACACTAGCACGAGGTCTGGACCAGCTGATGGCCTTCATTTCGAATAGCTCCAGCTCACAACAACTAACTTTACAGACAACCGGACTCCCTTTTACGGAGGAAAAACCAACTCGGAGCAGCGGAACAAACCGTTGCGTTCCTATTCCGCAGTTGTCCCCTTGTGAAGTGTCCCACGTTGGTGGTTGTTGGCGCAGCCGGGGCCACAGCAACGTCTGCTGCAAAGCTGCTGCTGGAGAGGTTGCAGGGGGGACCCCCGGTCCTCCCCGACCCCCCCGTGTGCTGAGCCTGGCGCTGGGGCACCGCAGGATGGGGCCCCGCGGGGCTGCGGGAGCTGGGACGCGGCGGGGCGGTACTTGCGGTAGACCATGAATAACACGGTGAAGAATTAAATGCGCGTAATTAAACATGCGGGCTCAGGGCTAAATTAAATATTAAGCGGTTCTCCCTTTGCACCTCCCGTCGGCGGCGATGCCACGGGGCTGGGGGGCCGCCTGGGGAGTCCGGCAGCTCCTCGCTGGGAAACCTGCCCGGGAGGGACGGGATGAGCCCTGCCAAGGTCCCCTCTGCGAGGAGGGTGGGAGACCAAGCTGGCAGGGAAGCTGGGCTCAGCCCAAAAGCTGGTTTCAGCCCGAAATCCGGGCTCAGGCTGCAGCTCGCGGGGCCCTGCGGGTGCCCAGCGGCCGGCCGTGGCTCTCCCCGGGGCTGGCGGGGCTTTACGGGCAGCTCCGGGTGCGAGGTTGGACCCTGCAGCTCCCGCTGAGTCATTTTTTGGAGGGCGGATGTTTATCTGCGGTTCAGCAAATAGACGCCGTTTTTCTGGAGTACGGCCAGCTGGGAAAAGTCACCTTTTTGCTCCCGCTGCCCGGTTATAAGTAAAATAAAAAGCAGGGAGTGATTAAATCCGGAGTGCACCGTGCCGGGGAGCGCAGGGGGTGCAGCCTGGGCCGGTGAGCTGTGTCCACAGGCGGGATGAGCCCTGGCACCCACAGCACGGGCTCTGCTCCGCTCCCACGCACGGGGGCCACCAGCATCCCCTGCCCCCGGGGGGGGTCCCTGGGCTGTGGGCACGTCTGGGCTGGGGGTGCGCATCTGGGCTGGGGGTGCGCATCTGGGGTGGATGCGCACATCTGGGCTGGGGGTGCATATCTGGGATGGGGTGCACATCTGGGGTGGATGCGCACATCTGGGCTGGGGGTGCGCATCTGGGGTGGATGCGCATGTCTGGGATGGGGGTGTGCATCTGGGATGGGGGTGCGCGTCTGGGGTGGATGCGCACATCTGGGCTGGGGGTGCACGTCTGGGATGGCGGTGTGCGTCTGGGGTGGATGCGCATGTCTGGGATGGGGGTGTGCACATCTGGGCTGGGTGTGTGCACATCTGGGCTGGGGGTGCACCCTGCAGGGGGCTGTGTCTGTGCACAGCTGGGGGGACAGAGGATGTGCGGGGGTGCCCAGCGCTCCCCAGGCCCCAAGGAGCTGCAGGGCCGGTGGCAAAGCAGCCGCGGGGCCAGCGCCGTCCCTCTCCCCGAGCTGTGGGGTGTCCCCCGCTGGCACCGCTCAGCCCCATGTGCCAGCAGTCGTCCGCTGGGCCCCCAAAACCCGCACTGGGGCTTTCCCACAGGCACTGGGAGGCAGCTGGGAGCTTCCCCACTGCAAGTTCCTTTTCCCAGTGCTTTGACCCCAGGAACAAGAGCCAGCAGAAGCTCTTGGCTGGTTTGTGCTCGCCGCTGTTTTCCAGACCCCCGGGACCTCCTGCTCGCGCGGTTGTATTTCAGCTGGGTTCCTATTTTGCCGCGCTGGGGCTCAGCCGTTCAGCGCTGGGAAGTTCCCACTGGTTTGAAACTCGTTGCGCCAGTGGCACGGGAGGCGCCGTGGGGCTGGCACGGCCTTTTGCCAGCGCTGAAAATGCCGGTTTGGGAAACAGGAGGTTTCCCAGGCTGCTTGTACCCGGGCACAGCGCTGGGAAGAAGGTCCTGCCTTGGGCCGGAGGTTGCGCCCAAAGCGGGGTCGAAGTACTCGGGTAGAAAATCTCTCCTCCGCCGCTGCCGGGCAGAGCTGCCGCCGGTGCACGAGCCGCCGGTGCGGATAAATGCAGATGGATTATTTGATGGGCTTGTGTCAATGATCGTGTAAAAACAATCAGGAGTCGTTTCAAAGGTTTTCATGGTTTTATTACAGCGCAGCAGCAGACTTCATCCTTTCCAGCTCATTTGACCGGCTGCAGCTCATAAACCTGGGCAGGCAAGGGGGCGAGTCGAGTAAATCCGCATCGTGGCCTCTGCGGGCAACGGTTTGGAGGAAAAAAGAGCCCAGGAGATGGTTTAAAACACGTTTTCCCCCCGCTCGCCACTCTCCTGGCCCGTAGCCCTGCGGGGACGGGGGCCGCGGGGGGGATGAAGTCAGTGAGAGCCTCCCCCGGGAGCCGAGCCGTCCCCTGCCCCGCAGCTGGGTGCAGACGTGCCCGTGCCCAGCCCGCCCCGCGCTCCCGAAGGAAATCCTGATTTTGTGCCAATTTGCTGGCAAGGAGGGAAGATGCTGCAGGAGCTGTGGGTGACCAGGCTGCGCCCGGTGATCCGCGGCACAGCTCCTCCTCCAGAGCTGTGATGAAATTGTCTTCCTCGTGCCACCCGGGGACGGCTTTACTTTCCTCATCCAAATAAAAGGGCTGTTTATAAGCCCAGCCCTGCGTGGGCTCAGGCTGGAGCGTGAGCGTCGGCTTCCGCTGGCACGTGTCCGTCCCCGCATCCCTGGCTCATCCCTGCCCCGGCGGGATCCCCCCTCCCCGAGCTCCCGGTTGCTGCCAGGGCTGAGTTCCGTGGTAGCAGAGGTCGTGGCCACGGGGGCTGGGTTTTGCTGGCGAGATCTGACCCTCTGTGGGGGGGTCACTTCGTTAAGGAACCCGTTACTGGACCCACGGGTGCGAATCCCCGTGCCTTCCCCATAGCTGCTTCCCGCCGGTGGGTCAGCCAGAAGGCTCCGACAGCGGGAAACGGGCACCACCTCGGCCCCGGGGCATCCCTCCTGGGGGAACAGCACCCGAAGGGAGATCCCAGAGCCCTGGGAAGCCGCCGTCGGAGATGAAGCCGTGCCGCAGGGCCGGCAGGGGAGGGTTAATGCTCTTACACCCAGAAACCGATGCCAAGAGACTTTCCCTGGGGATTAAAACATGGAATAGTGCTGCACATCCACAAGCCCTGCTTTCAAACGGCCCTAAGTGCTTCTCCCTGCAACCCGTGAGCGGTGCATTACGCCTGGCTCCGGTTCTTCCAACTACTTAATGATAGAGGAGCAATGCCCGCGCATCCCTCTCCGGACACCCGCGGTCCTCAACCTAGCCCTCTGTGCGAATATTGTGAAACACGTTACCAACGGCCGCAGTAAAAATAGAGGCTTTATCGGGGGGGAGAAGGGGAACCGCGCTGGGTTTCGCAGCCGGGGCAGGCGAGGGGAGAGCCGGCGGCATCTCCCGCTCTGCGGCGGACGAGGGGACCCCTCGGGGTCCTCCATCCAGCCGGGAACGATGTAAGAACTCTCCCCAGTTTGGGAGCACCTCCCTCTTCATCTATGGGAGGGTTTTAACTTTGCGGTCTCTTTGGAGACGGTTCAGCAAGTTTCGGGTGTTTTCCGGCGCTAAAGCAGAGGGCCCTGGGAGCTGAAGATGCACAGGGCGGTCTGTGAGTTAATATTTTTTCCTGCCCTTATCCCGCTTCCTTGCGGCCGGGCTGCAGCTAATCCAGTGCGCGATCTGAGAGCGTTTGGCCGCAGTTATTTCCGGTTTTTATTTTGTTGCCTTTTTCCTGTTCCACTAAAAGACGAGCCAGAATTAATTTGCTCCTAATCTGGGAAAGCAGCCGCCTGGGGCTGACCCATCCGCCGCCTCCTTCATTCCCCCCCTCCCCAGTCCGGCGGGGACCGCGGGGACCATCCCGCCGGCTGCCGGCGGCCTCCGAGGGCTTTGGGCAGAGCCTCCCTGCCCTTCCTGCCGGGCGGCCGGGTTTGGCAAACCTGCCCCATCCCGCTGCCTACGCCCCGGCCGGGCTCCCGGCGCGGCTGGGCCATGTGGGCTGTGTTTGTACACAGATGAGTAATCCCGTCACCCGGAGCCAGCGCCGGCGATAACGCAGCATCCCACCCAGCCCCGCTGCCGGGAGCAGCGCCGTAAGTACCGGCCGCTCTGCTTTTTCCCCCCTCTCCCCGAATCGTTTCAGCTGGCTGCCTTTCAGGCCGCCCCGGGGGATGCTGAGGGTTTGCACGGCATGAGCTCGCCCGTGGGTCCGCGGCCGGGAGTTTTTCGGGCGCACCGTGAAAAGATGAAGGTGGGCAAGTGCTGCGTGCGGCGGGGCCGGTGCCGGGGGCCGGCAGGACGTCGCTTTTCCCTGCCCTCCTGCGGCACCAGCAGCCGGTGGCTGCGCTGATGGTTTGCAGGATTTATGGAAGTTTCACCCGGCAGCGTTTTAGGAGCGGGACGGGGCGCAGAGACACGGCCGTCCCCCGAGGAGGGCGGGTGAGAGCTCTGGGTCTGGCAAAGAGCTCGAGCACGTGCCCGAGACGCACTGGTTTTGGGAAGCCTGAAGCCTGTGCGTATGCTCGGAGCTGCCTTTGCGTCTCAGACCCCGAGCGGCCACCAGCAGCCACCCGCAGCAACAACAACCTCCCACAAAGCCTCTGCTGTTCTGCTGGAAGAGGTCTCGGCATGTCCCGTGCTGCTGGCTCCGGCGCCCAGCGCTCAGAGGAGCCCAGCCACCCGTTTTACAGTTCAACCCGACTCTCTCCTTGCGCTGCCGTAAGGAAAAGTCATAAAAGTTAATAATTAACAGCTAAAATATTTTCCCCTCCATTGAAAGGCAGGGGCTGCCGGCCGGTGCTGTGCGGTGGGAGGGCGGCTGCAGCCACGCTCTGCGCCCGCTGGAGCCAAGCCCAGACCCGCGGCGGAGGGAGGGTGGCAGGGGACGCGTCAGGGACATGTCAGAGACAAACCGCAGCCTTTGAGGACGAAAGCTGGTGCCAGGCAGGAACCTCCCCCAGGTGAACCTGGCACGAAGCAAAGGCTCCCAGGCTGGACCTGCAGCCTGCCGTGCCCAACGTCCCCACGGGGCTTCGTGCGTGGCCATGGGGGGAGGATGATGGTGATGAGGAGGAGGAGGAGGAGGTGTGTTTGCAGCCGGCTGGGTGAGCCTGCAGAGTTTGTCGCCCGCAGAGTTTGTCACCTGCTGTTTGCGGAGGTCCCCGTGTGCCCCCATCCCTCGTCCCCTGCCGCTGCCAGGGGAGCACCGCTCCCCGGCTGGAAAAAGTCAGCCGAAGGAGCAGGAAAACACGGGACCGCAGGGTGTGCCCGGGCTGCTGCTGCGCCCCGCAGCTCCGCTGACTCATTTTGCTCTTAAAAATACAAGTTCTTCATTAAGCCTGGGCCTGGTGCTTCCCACGTCCTTCCGCGGACGCAGCCCTGGGCGGGGGCGTGCGGTGGCCGGGGTTCGCGGGGCTGGACCCGAGCCCACCCATGTCAGGGCTCCCGGCCAAGGGCTCTTTGCAAATCAGGGCGCCCGCACCCCACGGCGTGCCTTTGTGAAGAGCTTGCGCGGCTTCCTCGGCATCACCGAGATAAGAGACATTATTTTTGTTCCGTCCCATCATCGCCCTCATTTGTGTCTCTATCAGATGTGCGGCGGGGGGCAGGCAAAGGCAGAGCCTGTGCCAGGCTGCCCGCCCTTTCTGGAGCACGCAAATAACCAACGGCACCCCTCACTCCCTGCCTTCATCCCTGCTTTCATCCCTGCCCTCACCCCCTGCCTTCATCCCTGCCTTCACTCCCTGCCTTCATCCCTGCCTTCATCCCTGCCTTCATCCCTGCCTTCACTCCCTGCCTTCATCCCTGCCTCACTCCCTGCCTTCATCCCTGCCCTCACTCCCTGCCTTCATCCCTGCCCTCACTCCCTGCCCTCACTCCCTGCCTTCATCCCTGCTTTCATCCCTGCCTTCACTCCCTGCCTTCATCCCTGCCTTCACTCCCTGCCTTCATCCCTGCCCTCACTCCCTGCCTTCATTCCCTGTCCCTTCATTCCCTACCCTCATTCCCTGCCCTCATTCCCTGCCTTCATTCCCTGCCCTCACTCCCTGCCTTCATCCCTGCCTTCATCCCTGCCCTCACTCGTGGTGTGACCTCGAGGTGCTCCAGGGCCATGGGTGCTGTTCCCGCATCACCGCTGGCTCTGTTGGGGTGATAACAGGGAGTTTCACTCCCTGCCCTCTCTCCCTGTCCTCTCTCCCTGTCCCTTCATTCCCTGCCATTGCTCCCTGCTTTCACTCCCTTCCTTCGTTCCCTGCCCCTTCATTCCCTGTCCCTTCGTTCCCTGCCCTCACTCCTTGCCTTCATTCCCTGTCCCTTCATTCCCTGTCCCTTCATTCCCTGCCCCTTCATTCCCTGTCCCTTCATTCCCTGTCCCTTCGTTCCCTGCCCTCACTCCTTGCCTTCATTCCCTGTCCCTTCGTTCCCTGCCCCTTCATTCCCTGTCCCTTCGTTCCCTGCCCTCACTCCTTGCCTTCATTCCCTGTCCCTTCATTCCCTGTCCCTTCATTCCCTGTCCCTTCATTCCCTGCCTTCATTCCCTGCCCCTTCATTCCCTGTCCCTTCATTCCCTGCCTTCTATCCCTGCCCTCCAGCTGGGTCCTGAGGCTCCGGAGGCCACCGCCGGCCTCATGTCCCCTTTCCAGCACAGCGCAGCGCTGGAATACCGGGGGGCTGGCGGGGGGGCTGCCTCCTCTGCGTAGCTCTGCGGCAGCACGCCTGTAGCACAACAGCCAAAAAAAAAAAAAGAAAAAAAGCTCCTGCTTTAAGTCTAATCTTTAACTACAGGCATTTCCAATTTTATTTTATGCTGGGTTTATTGCTCTCCTGCCTCGTTAATTTTTTCCCTTCCTTTAACCGCCTCCCAGCCGCCTCCCTCTGCCCGGGCACTCCCCGCGCGCGGTGCCCCGCGGTGTTTTCCCCGTGTCGGTTTGCACCGGAGCCGCTTGGCCCTGCGGAGAGGTAGAGTACGGGCAGGGAGGAAGAGCAGGGGAGGATGACGGCTAACGCCAGGGCTGGGAAAGGGCGGCGAAGGGGTTTATTTGGGCCTGGCAGGTCCCTGTGCAGCGCCGGCGGTGCTGGGGCTCGGTGTGTCCCGGTGTGAGGCTGCGGCATGGCAGGGGCAGCCGAAACGCCGTGGCAGGAGCGGCTCTCGGGAGGCTGATCTCACCAGCCGAGCCTCGGGCTCTCTTCTCGCCCGGCTTCCCCCGGGCCAGGTGGTCCCTTGCGGGAGGGTGCAGGAGATGATAATTCTTTTTTTCGCCTTTATTTCACAGAGCAGAGGTGGAGGCGGAGGGGGCAGAGGCGGCGCTGCCGAAGGGGCCAGCGGGTGAGCGATGGAGGGTGGAAGGGCTGTTCCATGGGGAGCGGGTAGACGGGAACCAGCCCCGGCACCGCCTGGGACCCTGCGTCCTCCCCGCTTCCCTGCACCCCGCGGACCCCCAGCCCCTGCCCAGGGCCTTCTGCGTGACCTCGAGGTGCTCCAGGGCCATGGGTGCTGTTCCCGCGTCACCGCTGGCTCTGTTGGGGCGATCACAGGGAGTTATCCCTGTTGTCCCTTTGGGCGGTGGGCACAGGGACGTGCTGTCCTTCTCCCCCTGCCCCTTTCGGGCTCAGGTGGTCGGGAGGGATCCCGACATCCCCTGCAGGGATGGATGACGTCTCCCATCCCCGTGCCACGTGTGGGTTTGGGACCCCACGCGGGGACACTGTGCCACATCCATCCCCACAAATGCTCGTCTCCCCCAGGCCACCCATCCTGAGCTCCGGGAGCATCTCTTCGGCCATCACGGGGCAGCCCTGCCCCCGTCCCATCGCATCCCCGGCGGGGTGTGAGATGCGGCCAGGCGGGGTGTGAGGCACCGCCAGGGCTCATCCCCAGGGAAGCTGAGCCGAAAACATCCCTTGGAGCTGGAGCCCCGACCCGCACGATGCTGAGCCTCAAGTTACCCCGGCTGCTCAGCATCCACCAAGTGCCTAAGGTCAGAGGGGAGTTTTTCTTCCCTAAGCATGAGGCTCGGTGGGGTTTTGGGAGGTGACAAGCGGGAGCAGCGAGCCGGGGTGGCCATCCCCACCCCGGGGCAGTGCTCAGCCCCTTCCTGGGACCACCTCCCGTGGTGGGGACACAGCTCTGTCCTCACCGCAGCGTCCTGGGTCCTGAATCAGGGGCACCCTCCTTTCAGCAACCTTTCTTCCTTCTCCTCCCGTTTGTCCTTCCTTCCTTCTCCGATTTGCCCTTCCTTCTCCTCCGGCTGCCACCGGTGCCAGTCCTTGCCTTGCAGGGGTACCAGGAGCAGGGGATCCTCTTCGGGTATCGCCCCCCCAGAAGCTCGGCAGCAGATTGCCTCCTCAGCGTCTTCCAAATGACGAACGAGACGCTAAATATCTGGACGCATTTTGTACCTGCCTGGTGGGTACCCTGTCCCGGGGCTTCAGCATCCCTGGCGGGTCTCCGGGCTGGGAGCAAGGCTGGGGGAGCAGGGACGGGGGACACCCAAGGGTGCCATGCTCGCCTTCCCACAGGTACTTCGTGTGGACCCTGGTGGGGCGGCTGCGGGGGCCGGGGGGCCGGGAGGACCCCCACGCCTGGCCCCTCCTCGCCTACCTGCTGACCTGCTGCATCTACCCCCTGGCCTCCAGCTGCGCCCACACCTTCAGCACCATGTCCACCCGCGCCCGCCACATCTGCTACTTCTTCGATTACGCCGCTCTCAGCATGTACAGCTTGGGTGAGGACGGGCACGTCCGCGGGGGTCTCGGGGGGGGGGAGGGGGTGCCGGTCCCCAGCTTTTCCCCAGGGACGGGGCTGAACCCTGGGTGCTCAGATGGCTCATACCCACGGGACAAGCAGAAACGGCGGCTGCTTGTGTGTAGTTTCTCCTCCTCTTCCTCCTCCTCCTCCTCCCTGCAGCCTGCTGCTTAGGAGGGACCGGGAAGCATCTCTGACACCACCAGAAATAGTAATTTGGGGCTGGGTTTCGTGTCGGGCAGCCCTGGGACGGAGGCCTGGCTGTGTGACGCTCTTCGGTATCTGTAGTAAACAGAATAAGAAAAAAATCCCCCATTAAAGACAAACGCTGCCAGTGAGGCGGGCGGCACCTGGCTGGGGTGCAAGCCCAGGGGCGGCGGCGGCAGCAGCAGCATCGGCAGCATCCAGGGTCTGCCCGTGGCGCAAAACACCCCCAGTCCCTCCTGGAGCGGTGTCTGCAGGAGCTGGTACCTGAGGGTCCCCTTGATTCGCTGCTCCCCTGCCTTCATTCCCATCTCCCTCCCCTGAGAGCCCCCAGTGCCAGCGCGAGGGTTCACAGCTGTGTCCCGGAGGATGCGGAGGGTCCCACGGGACCTGGCACTGACCGGGCACCTCCCGGACTTCCAGGGTCGGCGCTGGCGTACTCGGCGTACATCTTCCCTGCGGAATGGGTCAACAGCACCTTCCACCGCTGCTATGTCCCCGTTGCCGTCTTTAACACTGTCGTTAGCACCAGCCTGTCCTGCTATTCCAGGTAAGCTGCTGCCTTATCTGCCCTGCCTGCTACAGCATAATCATTAATTAGTATTATTAATAAAGGTTTTTAATTACAGGCTGTATTGTAACAATAGGAGCCTTAAGCTCGGGAAGGGGAAGAAGGGGACTTTTGGTTTGGGAAACGCGTTGCACGTTGGCGCCGGGAGAGTTTGATGGTCGAAAATGCAAAGCAAATGAGGTGGCTTTAATTTTTGAAAGTTCAGAAGGTAATTTCGTAGGGTGCGTGTGCCCGGCAGGAAGATACCCATGCCCAGCGCCTTCTTTGGGCCGTTGTTTTTCTAACGTAACCTGCAAAAAGGGGTGGGCTCCTGGGCCCCCAGCCTCTGAGCAGGGGGTTAGGCTTAAACACGCGCGCGGTCCTGCCAAAGGCACGTATCAGCCGAGATGCGGTGTGCGTGAGGGTGTGTTTACACGTGTGTGTGTGTGTTTGTGTGTGTGTATAACAGATTTCCAGAGGAGGAACCTCAACGTTCTCGCAGCCGATAGCATCATTTTGAAAGTACGAGCAGCGTTGCGTGCATGGTATTTTCTTCCTGAGTGGCATGAGACAATTTGTTTGGAATAACTGGAATGTCTCAACTGCTCCTCTGCTTTCCAGCGACACATGCCGTGCTCGATCTCTGCCTGGTTTGGGGTTTGTTTAATTCGTGGTAGTCACCTCCCTGAAGGCTGTGCTTGTGAAGCGCTCCTGTCTGCCATCGCGCCGACGTGCAGTTTGCTTCGCAAAATGTACGATTCCCATTTTCACAGCTGCTGTGAATTGTTTGGCATTATCCTTTCCTTGTATTTTGGGGTGGCTTTATATTTTGAGGTGTCTTTGCGGTTTTTTTTTTGGGGGGGGGAAGGGGGATCTTTGCCATGTGGTCGCCTGTCGCAGCATCACGTAACCCCAGGGGGGCTTTTCCTCCCCGGCTGCCATGGCCCAGGCAGCCCCCCCAGACCCTCCCGGCCCAGGGCCGTGTTTCCACGCTGCTGCCTCGGCAGGGGGGAGGATGCTCCGGTGCCCTGGCGGATGCAGCAGGAGGAATCCGCTCCCGGCCGGCTCTGCCGCAAGAGAGGGGCTGCGGTGGGGCGGGATGCAGCTGAGCATCGCCCGGCCTTCCCGAGGGGCAGAGTGCTAAACTCTTGATATTCCTTACGGATCCTGCAAATTTGGCTCATTTAAGCCTCTTTTGGGTAGGGGAGGATTCACTCTCCTTTAGGTCTGTGAGTTACTCACGGGAGTAACCCCCAGGGGTGGAAGGTTTGGACTTATCCTTGGTGTTACTGAGCAGAACAGCAAAATCAAGGATCTCTCTTGGATTGCTCTGCAGATAACACCCGCTGGGGCTTGGTGTTTTTTCCTTATATTCCTCATTTCTTTCTCTTTCTTTTTGTCTCTTTCCCCTCTCTTATTCTTGTCATGTGCGTGTCTTTATTGTCTCATTAGATGGGCTTAGAAAACGAAGCTCACTGACCATGTGCTAATCCCAGTATTTACCACTTGAAGATAACACTTAGGAAAATACCAGCAACTTGAGATCAGTTCCAGGTTAATTTGGAATTTAAGTTTAAAAAAAATTCTCGATCTGCAAATTTCATTGTCAGCATCTCTCTACTACGAAACTGTTATGTGAAAAACATCCGACAGGTGCTACGTGATAGAATAGTCTCAGTAATTTCCATTAGAGAAGTAGTAAATCCATTGAAGGTCAGTTTAAAAATAAAAAAAAAAAAGCATCCACAAAAGATCCCTGGGTGAGGAAGAATACTGGATAGACCATACCAGTGGGGGCCAGCAATGCTGGTTTACCCCCGTGGTGGTGAGCGGAGCCCCCGTAATTCACCACTGCACCCCGTGCACACCAGGTCACGCCTGGGGACCGCGTTAGCCATGGGGCTACCAGCATCCCCACACCCCGCGCATGTGAGCATCTCAGCTGCCTGTCTCTCCCCTTCCTCTCCTCTCGCGGGCTGGGGCTGGTGGGGCTGCAGAGAACAAGGGAGCACGGTTTTGTGCCCGCCCCACACCCTGGGTTGCCCGAGCCACAGCTGGCGGGTTGGGGACAGGGAGGCGGCAAGGGCTGGCCACCCCCGCGACCTGCGTGAGGCCACCGGCCCCATTTCCCACCGCAGGGCGCTGCTCACCGATCGCATCCGCTTCGGTGTCACCCTGGGCTGAGTCACGCCAGCCAAAACATCCCTCCATGGCGGGGGCGTTGGACGGGAAACCGCATTGCGCAAGGGGCGGTGATGGTTCCGAGGCGGGCGCAGGGCAGGGGACGTGCCCGGGCACTCCTGCTCCTGCCCGGCTCCCCAGGGCTCAGCAATGCTGTCGGGGCTGCTCCGCCACCCGCACCCTGGGCAGGGCTGGCTCCAGCAGCCGGGGGGGTCCGTGGCTGCCTGGAACCGGGGTCACTGGAGGGGAGAGGCGGACATTTAGGAGAGTTTCATGCTGATGTTTCATGACAGGCTGAGAGAGTTGGGGGGGGCTCAGCCTGGAGAAGGCTCCGGGGAGACCTTCCAGCCCCTTCCAGTCCCTAAAGGGGCTCCAGGAAAGCTGGGGAGGGACTCTGGA
This sequence comes from Chroicocephalus ridibundus, assembly GCF_963924245.1. Classification (NCBI taxonomy): domain Eukaryota; kingdom Metazoa; phylum Chordata; class Aves; order Charadriiformes; family Laridae; genus Chroicocephalus; species Chroicocephalus ridibundus. The sequence continues at coordinate 49,044,324 of NC_086292.1, forward strand.
GCAGGGAGGGGAGCCGTGGGACGAGGGGGAATGGTTTTACACTGAAAGAGGGGAGATTTAGTTTAGGTATCAGGAAGAAGTTCTTTGCTGTGAGGGCGGTGAGCCCCTGGCCCAGGTTGCCCAGAGAAGCTGTGGCTGCCCCATCCCTGGAGGGGCTCAAGGCCAGGTTGGACGGGGCTTGGAGCAACCTGGGCTGGTGGGAGGTGTCCCTGCCCAGGGCAGGGGGTGCCACTGGGGGGGCTTTAAGGTCCCTTCCAACCCAAACCATTCTGAGATTCTGTGCTCAGGCTGTCAGTGCTGGGCTACCTGAACCCAGCTGGGCTTCTGCAGCGTGGCCAAAGGCAGTGGCAACACACGCTCAGCCTCGTGACGTGCCCCATGAAGGTCCATGGGAGTACGGGTTACTGCTGAGGAGGATGCAGGGACTTGCAGTGGGGTATCTGAAGAAAGGCTACTGCACCAAATTTTATCAGCTTCTCAGGAAAATTTTCCAATCCTAGATGGCTGGTTTATGAGTCAACAGTAAGATTTTTGTTTGGTGGTTTTTTGCATCCTTTAGCCTCGGAATGTTGAATTGCCACGCAGGGAAACACGATGATGGACTGAAATCATAGAATCACAGAGTGGTTTGGGTGGGAAGGGACCTTAAAGCCACCCCAGTGGCACCCCCTGCCCTGGGCAGGGACACCTCCCACCAGCCCAGGTTGCTCCAAGCCCCGTCCAACCTGGCCTTGAACCCCTCCAGGGATGGGGCAGCCACAGCTTCTCTGGGCAACCTGGGCCAGGGGCTCACCGCCCTCACAGCCAAGAATTTCTTCCTCAGATCTCATCTCAATCTCCCCTCTTCCAGTTTGAAGCTATTACCCCTCCTCCCATCACTACATGCCCTTGTAAAAAGAAATAAGTGTGTTTATCCTTCAAATGGCGCCAGATACCTCTGTCACGCTGACATAGAGAGCGTCTGACTGCGTCCGCCCGCCCGCTGCAGGATGAGCAGCTGCACAAAAGGTTTCTTTCATGCTGGAGGATTTGGCATTTCCCTGCAGCCTTCCCCGGGAAAGCAGAAAAACCTGTACGGGCTTTTCTTTCACGAGGAGAACAGAGCACGCCTAAACTCTGCTCCATCGCGTGCCATCCTCTGTGAATAGGGCACTGTCCCCGGGGTTACCGTGCGCCCGGGCTGCGATACGGTGGCTCTATTTTGGCAGCAGGTTGGGTCGGGACATGGCGGAGGGAGTGGGAAGGTGCGTGGCCAGGGTGAGCGCAGCACCCAGCAGCAGCGGGGGAGCAGGACGGGAGGCCAGCACCGGGCAGGTGAAACCACGGTAGGAAAATACAGCGGGAATCATGCAGAAATACAGGAGAAAAGAGAGCAGGAGGCACCTTCAGCATCATCGCGGTGTCTTCTGAGCAAGCCACAAGCCATGGTGGAAGGCCAAACCGAGGAGGAGCAAGATGAAAGCCCTTGCGCAGTTGGTGGCTCTTGAGCACAAGTTGAATTGTTGGGGTTTCAACCCATATTTTGGGTCACGTTGATAGAGCCCTTCTGCTTTGCGGGCAGGTCTGTTGTAAGTCTGCTCTCAAGTTGATCTCCCGGATTCCACATTGGGCTAAAACCCTACCAAAGCTGGTCTCTCCCAGCAGGGAGACATCGCGGGGAGAGGTTTTCCGTTCCCAGGCTGGAGCTCCTGTGGCTGCGGCGGGATGCCAGGGTGATGGGCTTGCTGCTGGAGCCCTCCCCGGGGCAGGAGCATCCTGACGCCCGCTCTGCTGCTTTGAGGCTCCCCCGGGCTTTCTGTCTCCAGGTTTCGTTTGAGTTGCGTTCCCCGCGCGACCGGAGCAGGCTCGGAGCTCGGCACAGGACTTGCCACCCAGCTCCAGGCTTTAGAGTGTTTTTTTTCGGGGACCTGGGTGGTCAATTATTTTGTGATTTCAGCTGTGAAGTATGTCCCGCATTTCAGCAGCGTGATTTCCTGGGGAACAAAATGCAGGATATTATTCCCTGTCCAGACGTACACTTTCCTCCTCATATATGGTATAACCACCAGGCTGCTGCTGCCATTATAACGGTGATGTCATTAAAAAGCAACTTGTTCAACCAATTTAGTTTGTGATTTCAGTAACTCTCTCCATGCCTTCTCTGAAATGACAAAGTCTTGGCGGGATGTAAAAGAGGAGGATGCTGTGACATTTGGTGCATTTCAGACACAAGCTGCAGTACAGCTTAATTAACAAACAGTGACAATCCCTGCCCGAATGCTGCATTACCTACGCAGCCTCCCAAACCAAGGCAGATGTGTTTTCCGTGGTTGCTGCGCTCAGAAAGCTGGGATTCAAAACCAAGAGTGAAATCTCGGTTAAAAACAACTGCAGGGGCGGCAGCTGTTTAAAGACCGGCTATGTTCCTACCTGCTGATGGGTAACGGTTAATGAGCAATGGTAGAAGAAGCAAAATCAGCCACGCCAGGGTGGCGTAAAAAAGATTTTCAGAGCTGCAGAGATGCACCTGCGAGAGCCAGAGCATGAAACAGGGGAGGGGGGGCCCTAAATCCTTCCTCCCCCAGCTCAGGGCTCAGCCAGGGAAGGTTCAGTCGCGTTTTGCTGAGGGTGCTCGCAGCTTTAATGCCGTCGGCGGGCAAAACCACGCAGCCGTCCGTGGGGAGGGCGTCCGTGCAGTCTATACACCGCGATTCGCAGTCCCCGGCAAAGGAGCGACAGAGAGCCCAGTGCTCCCGTCAGCCTCACCTGCCGGGCTGCGCCGCCTGAAACGCCCGCTCTCTTCTCCTCTAGGTTTCTGGAGGTGGAGCGGCCCCGGTTCAGCAAGGCTTCCCGCACCCTGGCCTTCGTCTACCCGTACCTCTTCGACAGCATCCCTCTCTTCTACAGGGTATGGCCCACCTTCACAGCGCCAAGGCATTTGCAGGGCTGGAAATAGCAGCTGCTTCTTCTTAGCCTGAAAATATTTGGGAAAAATGTGCCAGCCTTTTTTTTTTTTTTTCTTTAAAAAAAAAAAGGAAAACAAACTCCGGCAGGAAAAGAGATTTGGGTATTTTTTCCTGCACCTATTGATAGGCAGATTCCTTCCACTTCAAAGCGCCGCGCTCAGACTTCGTGCTGGAAAGTCACTGCCTTTGAAAGCTGCAAGCCTCCCAGTTCCTAAACTGGAGCGGGGTGGGAATTTTGCTGCAGTGAGGTCTAAGGACGGGAGGCGCGGGGCTGGGGTTTGCAGGAAATGGAGGTGACAGCTCTCGTATTGAGCCCTGGCTCCCGCACCGCGTGCCGTGTTGTTGGGTGGTGGGCAGCCGGAGGCGGTGGGGGCTCAGGGAATGGCACTGCTTCCTTTAGAAACGTGTCGTTCCTCTTTTTCCCTTGCTCGGTACCCCTGGGGGGACGCCCCTCTGCGGCTGCAGTTCTACCTGTGCGCGGCGGAGAGCTGCACGGAGGCTGCGATCCTGCTCCACTACAAGCACACCGTCTTCGCCTTCCTCACCTGCTTCATCTTCGCCAGCCACCTGCCAGAGAGACTCGCGCCAGGACACTTCGACTATATTGGTAAGTGCCAAAAGGGTGAGCTGGCGTTGTTTTCCCATTGTTTTCAGGAAGAAAGCGCGTTAATGCGCGAGCGACTCCCAGAGGTTATAATATATTCCCTGCTGGAAATACGAAATGTAGTTTTGCATCCAAGATCCAGCAGTCCTGCCGGGGTGAAGCGGGTACAGCTCCGGAAGCCACGCTGGTTCCAAAATGCTTCACAAAGGGTTTCGTGACCGCAAACACTCATTTCTAATGCCAAAAACCCCTCACCTGTGGCACAGCGGCGTGTCACGGTGCCGTGTCAGGGCGCTGCAGGAGCAGCCGCCGAGGGGACTGGGTGTCCGTCCTGGCCGCGGGGGTTTTTTTCCCGTTCCCCCCACACGTCGTGCACAAGCGCAGAGCTCCTCGGCACCTCGCCTGTGCCGGCACCGCCGCCCCCACCTGCACCTCCCTCGCTGCCAGGACAGCCGGCGGCTGCGTTTTGGAAAGGCAGGTCTCTGCGCTCTGGCGGCGCAACTGTAAAAGCCACAGAAATTAGTAGGATAAATATTTAAAAATGTGATGCCCGGAGGCAATGGACGTTAGGCAGAAGGTCTCTCACAGCGGTGTTTTAATGGAGCCCAAGGAGTTTCTTGGTGTTATTGTTTGAGAAACCCGCAACAATTTATTGTTGTTTAGACAATTATTCTACCACTAACTGACTCCTCCCCACCCAGGAAGGGGAATTGGGAAAAAAACAAGGAAACCCAAGGGCTGACATATGAATAGATTTAATAGAATAACACTAAATAATTAACATTAATAACACTAAAGAACCAATATTGATCCCAATACCAATAGAAAACACATAAAGATTATACTCAGCCCATTCTATCAGAGGAAGCCGTGCACTCCCCGCAGGGACAGCCAATGTGGGACCCTGCGAGCGCTGCAGCTTTGGGAGGTAGGGAAGGGCTCAGGGCTCCAGCAGCGGAGCAAGGAGTTCCCAGGATGACAGCCATCAAGGGAGAGAGAGAGAACTCCTCAGCAAACTTTCTAATTCATATTGAATGTGCCGTTCATGGTAGGAAATAATCCTGTTGGCAGCTTGGGTCAAGTGCCTGGGTCTCAGTCCTCCTCATCCCCCCACCTGGCGAGCTCGAAAACACTGAGACCTTGAAATCCACACCCCAGAGCTGGCAATAAAGTAAATATTTTCACCAATTCAGACAGCAGAGTCTTCTAAAAGTGCAGTTTTCCCCATCATTAGAAAGGAAATCAGTCCTCTGTCGCTTGCACCAGGACACCTGGTGAGTGCTTTTGCCTTTGCTGCAGGGCACAGCCACCAAGTTTTCCACGTCTGCGGGATCATCGGCACGCACTTCCAGATGGAGGCCATCATGATGGACATGGCCGAGCGCCACGACCGGCTCCTGCCCCCCGCGCTGCTTCCCTCCTCCCTGCAGACCCTCGGCGCGATGGGCATCTGCGTGGCCGTGAGCCTGGCTGTCATCGGGCTCTGCTCCATGTCCCTGCGCTTCATGCTGGAGCCCCTGCAGAGAGAAAAACCACACGGGCATTAGGCTTCGGGTCTCAAAAGTATTTATGCTGCTCCATAGGACAGACCCTAAACGATAGGTGTATGGTATGGATGAGGAGTTTATTTGCCTAAGCTCTCTGAGAAAATGTTTATTTAAAATTTTCTCGAGAGCAAAACATATTGCACTGGTTTTTGTACATATAGCTTTAAAGCTGGGAGCAATTATGAAATGCTTTTAATCAAGTTGCTATTTCACCACAAGAAATATTTAAAATAATCTTAACCTTTTTTCTGTAAAAGGGAGATAAGTGCTAATACTTTCCAAAGCAATAGGCATTCATCAGGTCTGCCTTACGGAGGAATCAGGGGGCAAGTGAACGTAGATAACGCTGGTCATCTGGTGACGCGGATGTCCTTGTCATCAGTCTAGACCGATAGCCAAGACTCCTTGGCAAAGGCACGAGCAAGGGGTCTCCCAGGGGCTCCCTAACTAAGGTTTTCACCTTGAAAGTGGCATTATTTTGAGATTAAAACCTCAAATATCCCTGTTACACAGCCTTACACAAAACCGAAGTGCCTGACAGATGTGGGATTCAGAGAGACTAGAGTTTGCCTACGCTTTGAATTCAGCTATCTTTAATCATTACCCGGAAAGAGTTATTCTAGAAGAACTCTTCATGGGACGTTCTTCCAGAATAGCTTTATTTTGGGTCCAATTCCGGTGCCTAGGTAAGTCCTGGGAAATTAATTCCCATGGGAGAGGTGAGCTCCCGCCTGCGCGGGCGATGCGATTGCCCGGCGGCTGACGCAGCCCCAAGCGCGGGGCACGGAGGCACCATCCCTCCCTCCTCATGCCAGGCACCTCCGTCCTGAGCTCATTTGTGGCGTCAAACGTAAACGGAGGAAGAAATACCCACACCCACCAGGCGACGACCTGGACTTCCTTACAAGCGCTGTTTTGTACCCAGTGTTTAACACCGAAGCTGGCTGCGGGCAGCTGTGCTGTCCCGAAAAGGTGTTTGACACCCTGTTGAGGGCACTGAGAAATTCGTGACTGCCACATCGAGCAGTGATTTCCCGGGTGTTGCTGGAGGCGGGACCCTTGGTCGGAGGGTGTGACTGGTGGTAGAGCCATCACCTCTGAACCGCTCTGGCTTCTGGTCCCGCTCACACAGAACAGTGTTTTTCTTTTCATGAGTGAATAGGATGGGGGTGTCTGCGGAGAATAAAACATCAGCTGAGCAAGAAGCGTGAGTCTGTGCAGCGGAGAGACACGAGCACTGTCGGATGAAAGGCAGGAGTTAGAACAGCTGAGCTGGTAATGCACAGGGGGTGAAAACCTCTAATTTTAAAGCATTTTCGGAGTCAGAGCTCTGCTCATGCAGCAATAGCCTTATGCTCCGGCTGTTCCTCCTTGTTTTCCTTTGCTGCTGCATCTGGATTTCCCAGGCAGAAGCAGAGAGCCCTGGAGAACCCGGTCCGGGAGAGGGGGAGGCAGCCCGCGGGGACAGCTCAGCTGGTGGCTCCAGCCACGGAGGTTGTCACGTCGGATTTACCTAACGCCGCGCAGGAGGTACAGGAACATGCAATGCAAAGATTACTGCTGGGGAATATTATCAAGCTTCTTGATAATCATACGGGTGTATAATTTGTTTTGTGTATAATTACCTCTATCAAGGTATAATTGATGCACTTTTGAGTGACAATACAACGGCTCGTTAAATATATTATGGGACAAATAAATCTTTTGAAAAATAGCTTTCTTTTGAAAGCTGACCAAGATTTATATTAATATTTATAAGCACTGGAACATAATTGTTTATTCAACAGTTTTATTTCATTAAAAGAGAAAAGTAATATAACTATCGCACTGATATATGCTAACCTGATTTCTATAGTTTCATAAAAGCACTGTCTGTGAAAATTAATCACTTCAGAGATAATTGCTGATAATTGCAAAGCTTATTTACCTTGTATACTCGTGTGACCGGAAAGGAATCTGGCTCTGCGTGCAAGACGTGATTTAAGAGTCTGTAAAACTTCCCTGAATCATTATGCATTTTCTCTTGGTCATTTAACTTTTGAATTTGGGAAGTCCTCTCATCCTCTTCAGGTGAAATCATTTGTAGGAAAACTACATGAAAAAATGTAACACCATATTACACACTACCGTAATCCCTCTGGATCCTGCAGTGCTTTGCATGGACCCTTTGGCACATCCTTTACACACTGAACGAGTGAATGTTTGATGTTGAAGCAGCACAGGTCAGCCAGATTTCTTCTTCAGCTGGAGACAGGCATTCAAAAATCTATTTAATGTACTAAATTTTATTCACATAAAGAAATAAAAACTCTGTCAAATTGTTACAAGTAAATAATACAGGATATTTATTTGTTGGAACGTGTTGTTTTGTTGTGTGTCTGTGTCCAATCCGGAGCAAATCCCAAATGGAACTATTAACTTTATGACCAAATCCCAGAGAAAATCACTCATCCATCCCACGGGTATCGTTTTCCAGGTGGGTATCAGTACGCTGGGTTTAATTTATTAAGTCCTAAGTGATCTGGGATCGACGAGAAGCAAGACGCTGCCCTGGCAGCCAGTGGAGATTTTTGCTGTGAGAAGTGCAGCTCCAGGCACTGTTATCTGTTAGTTCCCAGGGCTTTGGGAATTCAGGCCAGTTTTCAGGGTGGCAGCCCCATCTTACCAGTTTTAGGGTGCAGGGCAAGGACAGTCATGGCTTGTGAGGAGCTCCATGACAGTGGGACTGCACGCAGGGCTCTGGTTCTGCTCCTGGAGAGGTCAGCTCAATTTTGACCGCTTGTATCCTTGATGCGTGTTATGAGAACATTAAGAAATCCGTCTGTTCCAATGTACTTTAAAACACTGTTGAAGAAGTGAAGGCTGGCCCAGGAGAGTGGCGTGTTCTAATAGCGGTCACAGTAAAATTCAGCTTGTTGGGGCTTCTTTGCACTTTTTTCTTTTTTACTTTTTTCTTCGTGAGGGGATAACTAACAATGTAGTTAAATTGTACTAAAATAAGAATTGACTGGCACCAGTGGTTTAACTGAGCTTCAGTCCAACAACCAGAAGCCTTCAGAGCTGCTACGCGGGGTTCAAACCCGTTATTTCATCCTTTACCCCAATTTCCCCATCATGGATTAGAAGTGCGTTTCCTTGTCAGGAAGTCGGTCTTTCAATGGACTTGTTTGGCTGGCCTTTTTATGTGTGTTGTAACTTGACATTTTAGGCTTTGTTTTCCACCATTAAGCATTTGCTGCAGGATAGAAATTAAGTAATTCACCTCCAGGCAGGTAGCGGCTCAGCCACACGGAGGCCCTGGCACAGTGAACTTGCTGAATTACACCTCTCTTCCTGAGCCCCGACCTTTATTTACACTAAGTAGCTAAACAGGCAAATACAAGACAAATCACAGCCCTGGGCGCCTTCCCCGGAAAGGCTCTCCTGGCCTAGCCTGAAGCTGGGGCGCTGAACTCCAGCGACATCTTGTCTCCGTCCCCTCTTCAGCGTGTGGTGGGCTGGCTGCTGGAGTAGCGGCCCCGGGGTGGGAAGGCGGGGTGCGGAGGGACGGCTTCCCGCTCCCCTGCGGGGCACCCAGAGCCCTGGGCACGGAGGCTTCAGCCCTTTCCCTGAGGCAGGGCCTGGCTCCGGCCTCCAGGCCCAGCTCCAGGCTCACGCTGCCGACAGCACCCCCGGGCCCAGCCCCGGGGATCACCGCAGGCCGCGGCAAGGCCTCAGGGCTCCCGGCGCTCCCTCCGGGCCCGGGTCCTGCCTGGCTTCGGGGCTCCCAGGCCCCGGGTCCGGTGCTCGGTGCTCGGTCCCCGCCGCCGCCGGCTCTCCGCTCCCTGCGGCCGCGGCCCCAGCGGGCCCAGCAGGGGGCGCCCGCGCCGCAGGACCTCGCCCGTTGGGGTCGCCATGGCGACGCCTGCGGCCCCGCGTCGCCGCCGTGCGCTGCGTAGTGACGCTCGGCGCGTACGCGCGCGCTGATTGGTTAAATTTGAATCGCGGCGAGCGCGCAGGCACGCCGGTCGGGGGCAGTGCCGGAGCCCGGGCCGAGAGGCGGCAGCGCCTGACTCTATCGCGACAGCCCGCTCCCTCCCCCGCCGCGACATGATGGCGACGTAAGTCATTCCCCCCTCCCCCAGCCCCTGCTCGGCGGCGGGGCCCGGTTCGTCCCGGGCCCGGCGGGGACTGGTTGGGCTCGGTTCGGTCCGGCGCCTCCCGGTCTTGCGGGGCCGCCCCTCACGCCTCCCTCCTTCTCCCAGTAGGGCCAAGAAGCCGCGGAGGCCGATACTGAAGAAGCCGTCCAACCCCAGCCTGAGGGACCCCGTGGGGGTGAGTGCGGGGCCCGGCTGAGGCGGGGGGTCCGGGTGGCGGGGAGGGGCCCTGGGGGCTCGGCCCCTGCCGCCCTCCGGGGCTGCTCTGAGGGACGACGTGCCCTGTGTGTCCCCCCTCCTCCCCCAGGTGTACTGCAGGGTGCGGCCGCTCAGCCGCCCGGACCAGGAGTGCTGCATCGAGGTCATCAGCGACACCACCGTGCAGATGCACCCGCCCGACGGCTACAGGATATTCCGCAACGGGGAGTACCGAGAGGTAACGGCTTGGGGGGCGGCGGGGACATCCGTGTGCCCTCCGCCTTGGGGCTGTTCTCGGCTGAAGGGGCTGCCTTCCAGCCTGGAATTAGGGATCGAGGTCCTTTTCCCTGCTGTTGGTGTTTTCCGCTGGCTTGAGGTGTCTCTTGCAGTCTGCAAATCAGCAGTTTGTGCTTTTGGGAAAGCGAATTTTCAAAACCAGAAAACCACCTAGAGGAAAAAATGCACCCTTAGTCATTAAATATGTTCTCCATACATGAAAAGGTTTTTTTCTGCAGGGTGGAGGAGGGGATAAAAGGAGCAAAAGCAAAGCTGTCAAATATTTAGACTGCTTGAAGGATCCCAAACTTAAGTTGGGCAAAAAGCAAATGCTTCCCTATTTATGGAACGGGAGGGGGAAGCTGTAGGTTATGCACACAAAGCTGTCGTGAAGGGTGGAAAAGTAGCAGGTCACAGGACAGTTCATATTATTACTTGTTCAATACAAATGTCTTCTGGAAGAGGAGGGTCTAGGTCACGCATACAGAATAAGTAGCCGGGGGACTGTAGCACTGAGTATGCTTTGGTAGTGAAAAAGTTAACTGCAGGTTCCCAACACTCAAAATGAGACAAGGTCAAGGTGTTTCTAAGGAAAAAAAAAAAAGTTAGTTGGGATGCAGAATACTTTGTTTCCAATTTCAGTATGGGAAATTCTTATAGGAAGTACATAAAGTGATCTTCAAAGGCTTAAATAAAATAAGCAAAGATTAGTTAAAAGTTCGGTAAACAAACCTTTGCTCAAAAACTTAAAATATCTACATAAGCAGGTGTTTTGATTGAAAAGTGACCAGATTAATAAAAAAAAAAAAGTATACTGAAAACCTATGGCTGTAAACTGAGGCCAGACAGGAGAAGACACAAGCTTAAAACAAAATTATGAAATGCTGGAACAACCTAACTTTGGCCATTGTGGGTGTTCCTTTGCTCAGTTCTTGTGTAGGTGATGGTGGGAGCTCAAACAGAAATTTGAGCTTGAAGCTGGAAATTGTGAGAGTCTCTAATTGCTGTGAGGTCAGGCTTTGTGATTGTTCTGGTTATTTCTGGACTTAAGCTCTGTAAAAATGAGACAGTTGCTGCTTTTTGTTATTGTGTGAGCTGATGCAGGCAGGACACGGGAACAACCACAAAATCATGGATGAAAGGCAAAGAATAAATTTTATCTTGATACCTTGCGGATCGGGGAATCCCTGAAGCAACACCTGGGCGGAGGCACGCAAGCAGGGGACGCAGGCACCGCAGAGTGAGAGGGAGTCCTTATTAGCAAGAGAGTGAGAGCTCAGGCTTGCTCTTTTCACCTGCATTTCAAGGATTCGGGCAGGCAGAGTTTTTCACTGACCTTTGATCATCTTCAACAGCAGTGCAGGAGTCTCGGGCAGGTTCAATAAAATGCCCCTGAGCCCATCACAGGCCTACTTTATTTAAGTGCAGGTGTTGTACTTGTCAAGCACATAAGACTAAAAAACAATTCGTGTGATATCTGTATTTTCCAGCACTCCACGTGCAAGTCACTTGAGAGTGTTTACTGTCCTCCTCGCCAATCTTCTGTTACTTTCCGACAGTTACGTATATCTTATTCTCAGAGTAGTTACATTGGAGTAACTGCCCATGTTCAAACACTGATATAATCCTAAAGCAGAACCTTTATCGTTCTGGTAAGCAGATGGAAAACAGTTCTAAGGTATGAAACAATGAAGCATTTTGAAGCAGTTGACTTCTGGACAGGGGTACTTAAGGTTTAGGATGACGTATCTCTCTTTCTCCAGACACAGTATTCATTTAAAGAAGTGTTTGGCACCCTTGTTGTTCAGAAGAAGGTTTTTGATGTGGTGGCTAAACCTCTAGTAGAAGATCTCATTCGTGGGAAAAATGGTAAGCTAGTTCTTGTTCTCTACCACTTTTCTGTGTGTCTACCGTGCATTTTCTTGTATTGCTAGGATTTCATATGCCTCAATGTTTTTTAGCTTGTCTAGGTAAAAACACGTATACCTTGTTTGCAATGAGAATAGCTCCCCTTTACAACATCCTATTTACCTTTCTTATGATGTGCGTGTTACTTGTGTCAAGGTCTAATCTTTTTGTACACCATTAACTGGAGAAGAGTTTCTTTTGAAGAAAAGGATGACTTATCAGCCTAAAGAATGATTGTGGAAATAAATCAATTCGTAGGGCTTGATCTCCTGGGCGTGGTTTGATATTACAATGTTGGTCCTTGAAGTATCTGGCTTATGTCAGACTCCTCAGTAACACTCAAAAGAAATCAGCCTTCCACACCTGGGACTTAGTGGCTTCCTTCCATTTTTCGTTTTGGCTTCCAAATGTGCTCTTCCCAGAGAGGGTGATAGGTTGTAGTTGAAGTGGCTATCAGTGAGAGATGCAAACATCATGATGACAGTGGCTTTTGATGGGCTGGAATAGTTTGGGGTTTTTTTGTTAACTGTTCAAAAGGAGTCATTGTTTTTTCCAAATACATTTGACCCAAGAAAGACAGTATGATTTTAACAGCGTTGGGTTTTTTGAGGCAGCAAGCGTGACTGTGTAACTGTCCCTCCTAGGTCTTCTTTTTACATATGGCGTGACAGGCAGTGGAAAAACACACACCATGACAGGGTCTCCTGGTGATGGAGGACTTCTCCCGCGATGTTTGGATATGATCTTCAACAGTATAGGACCGTTCCAGGCCAAGCGATTTGTGAGTAGTTTTACACTGAATTCTCCACTGGATAAAAAGTTCTGTTCAAAGTGTTTATCTCCTGTCTAGTCAGGTGACTGGAGCAGTTTAAAAAGAAAACCAACCAAAAAGAACCCATCCCCTTGAGATTTGAAGAGCAGGGCCAAGGAGGCAGGTGTAATAGCTGGGACAGACACTTCATGAAGACGCATGGTCTGGCCATTCTTACAGCTGTCACTCTTTCATCAATTAACCTTTTTAAAACAATAAAAGGAAAGGGGAAGCTTTCTGAGTTATGGAATGAAATCCAGACACGAGATACAAAAGCCACATGAAACTGTATCTAAAGTCATATAGGAGATAATGTGAAGCTTTTCTTGTGGTCAAACATCTCTGGAGTTTTGCTATCTAAAAATATTTGAAATAAGTATTTTCTGTGGGAGCTTTTATGAAATATTGCTATCTGGGAAATATCTGTTTTCTGTCAGATCTACTTCACATTAGCCCACAGATTGAGCGTTAGTGAGGGGCATGGTATTTGTTTGTCACCAGACAGCTTGACCGAATAATTTTGCTTTGGCCAACACATCATGCTCTCTAGTGTTTGTCATTATACTGTCTAAACGTCCTATACTCTTTGCTCAGGTTTTTAAGCTTGATGACAAGAATGGTGTGGATGTCCAGTGTGAAGTAGATGCTCTCTTAGAGCGCCAGAAAAGAGATGTCATGCCTGTTCCAAAACCTACACCTGGCAAGTAAGTAGCTATTGTAACAGGCAGAATTAATGTAGTTAACATAAACCACAGTAACAGAATAACACTTTCAACTTACCTTGGTCTCTATCCTTTCCTTGAAAAAATGAAAGAAAAACATTAAGGGAAAGTTAATGCATTTCACGTGGTTTGAGCAAGTGCATAATTAAGTATTTAGATTAGAAGACTTAGAATCAGGCAAGAGAAATCTATCTATTTTTTTTTGTACCTGCTAACCCATGAGTATTTGCCGAGTAGAACTACTGTGAAGTTAAACTTGAGGATATTTTGCAAAATGGTGAGATTGCCGCATAGAGGATAGAAATGTTGACTATCCAGGAATTTTGCAAAGCATTTCTTACTGCAGCCAAGTACAGTGGCGGCAGATGAAAGTTTATCTACTTAAACTTTTCAGGGTCCTGTTTTTAACTCTAATGTGACTGGATGTGTTGTCATTAGCTGCTAGCGTGAGCGCTTCTATACTCAAATTATACTGTCAATAGACTTGCTTTTTAGCTATGTAGTCGCTGTCTGACATGTTAGCTGGCTGTGGATGCTCCACTACAATCACTTATTGGGTGTGTTCAACAGGCGACAAATAGACCCAGAAATTGCTGATATGATCAATGTGCAAGATCAGTGCAAGGTGGAAGAAGTGGATGAAGATAACGTCTACTGTGTCTTTGTCTCCTATATTGAGATCTACAACAACTACATATATGACCTCTTGGAGGAAGCTCCCTTTGATCCTATAAAACCAAAGTGAGTTTTACAAATACTTTTGTGGGAACTACAATATGTCTTTGCGGCTGTAGTCTTGATGAGTCTGGCTCAATTCATGGGAATCACTTCAAAAAAAAAATCACGTGAAAAAGATGATGGCAAAAGAGTCTAGACAATCGTATTTAAGCGTGCCAAATACTGATGGTTGTTCTGTTGGTGCTCCCTTCCCCATTATAATGGGAGATTAATAAGCAAATATTTAATTTGTTAGGCAGCGTGTTGTATCCCACTGAGCTTCTAAGTCTGTTCATGCTATCCTGTAACTACTATTCCTAGCAGGTGACTGCAGCTTGAAGACTAAGCCGTTCCGTGGCTGACACTTTTCTCCTGGAAAGTGTATTGGATGACAGTTGTTATTTTGTTGTTGCTTTACAGTTAATGCAAGTTTGCCTGTTATTTCGCTTGATGCCAATCACTTCCATAGAAACAGAAACAAATAGTCTCATAAATGAAATCCTAGGTATTTTTTGGAAAGATTTGTACTTGGCTGGTGTCTAAAATTGGTAAATCTTGAGAACTTCAGAAAAACAGTCTGCGAATTAAACTTGGAATATATATTTTTTTTAAATTCTAAATCCATTAAAGAAAACCCTAGGCTTATCCAGCATTACATGTGTTAATTAAAGAGTTGGCTGATTTGCAAAGACTAACTAGAGCAAAACGTACTATTGCTCTGAAACATCAAGAGCTGCCTCCAGAGTGCTAATTCGAAATGAGTTTAAATATCTGTGACTGGTTTTTAAATAATGAAGTTATTTGGTTTAGTTTTGTGCTTATGTCCAAAAATCCACCTGTGCAGAATCTTGGATTATTTCTATTTGTGGAAGCTACAGTGTGTTACATATGAAAAGACTTTAGACGCAAGCTGAATGAATTAATGTTTTTTTTAACCCTGTTTTTTTGGTAGGTGGAACAATTGCAACACTCCTGTGCGAAATGGTGACTTTATGTACGTGCATGAGTGTATTATTCCCAGTATTGAAAAGCCAAATTTTCTTTTAGTAGAAGCAGCAAATAAACTGACTGATTTCCTGTCTCTTCTTGCTTTACTAGCAAATATAGAACGCTGTTGAAGCCATCTTGCTTCTGTATGAGTGTACGCATGTAGAAAAACAATAGCTGCCATCCAAACCCATGCTTTACAGTAAGAATGGTAATTAAACGTAGCTTCTAAATTAAAGCAGTAGCTGAAGTGTAACTAATCTTGGCTGAATGTGTGTGTCCATGTACTTGTACTTCCTCTTCCATCTGCTGTATGGATAATTGGCATATTCACTCTGAATTTTGTACTTAAACAAAAGAAAATTTGCATGACACAATGTATTGTTTTAAGGAAACTCCACTCAATTTTAGCGGTTTGTTTTTTTTATTTCCTCCCTATCCTTAAGACCTCCGCAATCCAAAATACTTCGTGAGGACCAGAATCACAACATGTATGTCACAGGATGCACAGAAGTAGAAGTGAAATCTACAGAAGAAGCTTTTGAAGTGTTCTGGAGAGGTAAATCTTAGAATAGAACTTCTTAAATTCAGCATGGATGTGTAATCCACGACACCACCACGCTGAAAACAAAACTGGCTTAGCCAGGTGGCAAGCCTGTTAAATAAACGGGGTTTTGGAGGGATTGTTTTTGTTCTTCTAAACAGGTCAAAAGAAGAGGCGTATTGCGAACACTCAGCTGAATCGGGAATCTAGTCGCTCTCACAGTGTTTTTATAATAAAGTTGGCTCAGGCCCCCCTGGATGCGGATGGAGATAAAGTGCTACAGGTGAATTCTGGGGCAGGCTATCAAAGGGGATCTGTGCGAGCGTATGCATGTATTTGGAGGTTAGAAAAGGTGGTGAACCTTGCAGCACGGCCTGCCAAAACAGTTGCTGTGTCTTGAGCGCATGCATCGTGCTTGCCAGCAATTTCATTTTGAAGAAAACAGAGATGATTAATTTTCTAATCTTTGGCAGAATTGGTCGTCTTTTTGTGGTGAAAGTAGAGGATTAAAATAGAGTGCGAAGCTGCTTATTCCTTTGTTCTTTACTTCTGCTTCTTTTGAGCAAGAACTGTTAAGAATCTAAAACCTGGAGGATTTGAACGAGTGCTGTTGTTATATCTATGTTGTGGATGAAGACAGAAGGCATCTGCTAAACATACTTGCAGAAATAGCCAGTGGTGCACAGCTTCTTGCATTAAAGGCTATAAAAATACCTTCAGATTTTATTTAAAGGCGCTATGCATTCTCTTTAAACATGCATGCTGGTTTAGACTTGGGGGGTGGGGTGGTCCTTGCACCCTGTTAGAAGGAATATATTGCTAATCTTTAGCCTAACGTAATTTGTCCTCTGTAACAGGAGAAAGAACAGATCACTTTAAGCCAGCTGTCTCTAGTTGATCTGGCTGGAAGCGAAAGAACTAACAGAACAAAAGCCGAAGGGAACAGGTTGCGAGAAGCAGGTACGTGCCACCTTTAGACAGCCTGGTCATTTCATGTGCTAATATATGCTCGTATTAGTGTTGTCTCCTAGTAAAGACATCCCAGGGGGAACTGCAGTGTTCTGTTATGATGTTCGGTTGTCTGATTTGATGACCTTAAATCCTCCAGTTTGGAAACCACAAGTTTAGCAGCACTTGCTCTGCTACTTAGATCGGTTGGAGCAGTTATCTGTAACAAATATAACTTAAGTCCACACAATTTATTCTTAACTAAATTGCTGAATAATTTGGGAATGTTATCCAAATGGCTGCTTACAGAGATTTTTGTCTTGTTTTCTTTTCTAAGGTAATATTAATCAGTCCCTAATGACATTAAGAACATGTATTGAAGTTCTAAGGGAAAACCAGATGTACGGATTAAATAAGGTATGCAACTCATTATCTAATTATCTTTTGATTTGATTAAGATCTGGTGTAATGAAAGCTTACTAGATCTTTCATGTACTTTATTTTAAGATGGTTCCATACAGAGATTCCAAACTGACTCATCTTTTCAAGAACTATTTTGATGGTGAAGGCAAAGTGCGTATGATTGTATGTGTTAATCCTAAAGCTGAGGACTACGAGGAAAGCTTGGTAAGTCTCTTGCAGATCTTACCTCATTCCCTCCTACTCTTTTTTTTTTTCATGTTTGTTACTGAATTCTTGTACTTCGTTAATAGATGAGAGGAATGATAAATTTGTTGCTTGGGCACTTTAGGCAATCAAATATAATATTGTAAGGTAAATGTGCCCTCTAAGTCTTATTTTTCCTCTTAAATGTTACAACTGCTACTTGCTTGTAAAATAGGAAAGGTTTCTCTTATTTACAGAGGTCCAAAGAGCCATGTTTAGGTGCTTAATCCTTACTATGACAGTATTTGCAAAACCTTCAGCTATCTGCATAGTCGGTTTCATGGTTCCTTGGGCGCTGAGTTTGGGGAGGTGTTCCTGGGAAGGCTTCTGGTTGCTGTGCTTCAGGATCTCAGCTAGCTACTTGGGAACGACTGGAGATTATAGCTTGGTAACGTCTCCTCTGATGCTTTTATTGACCGAAGGTATCGCTTTCAAACTTACGTTGGACTGCATCTGGTTAGTCTTGCTGTTGAGCTTGCATTTTGTTCTTTTGTAGCAAGTCATGCGCTTCGCAGAAATGACGCAGGAGGTCGAAGTTGCGAGACCTGTTGACAGACCGCTCTGTGGCTTAACGCCGGGACGGCGCTTTAGGAATCAGGCCTTCCAAGAGGAACTCTCAAGGAAACTGGAGATGCGGGGCGGCCCAGTAGATGCAGGTAAATACTAGAATGTAGGTGATGACAGCACAGGCTTTTTCTGTTGTTAGGAGTTGAAGGTTATATTAAAACAAATTATTTGAGCCTTGCAAATGCAAAAGGAACTTCATTTAACTGTTAATTTTGAGCCTTGTCTGCAATAGGTCCCGCTGTTTTCATACCACAGCGCTCTTTGTAGTATAAACTCAGTTCCTGTGTACATGTTATCGGTGATGAGTTGCATTCTCGGGCCCGTTATTGCAGCCTCCAAAAGGAAATCGTGCTGCGGGTGATACTTCGATGTTCTTGTATGCTTAGGGCCTACTTTAGAAATCAAGAGTTACCTGGAGGCATTATAAAGCAATGAATCGAGAATGTCACATTTAATCTCTTCCCAATGCTATCATCTCTTCTGAAAACTTCTAGTTCTCGTTAATTATTCTAAGCTCTGTCTGCTTCGTGATACCGTGGGATGGATGATCTGTGGCTGTGCATTGTCAAAGGGAATTTTTCTGTTCTGTAGCTTGCTGACAGACTTCCTTGGCTTTAAATCTTACAGAAACAGAAGAGCAATCTGTTTTAGAAACAATTCTGCAGAACTTTCCTCCATTGCCCACATGTGAGCTATTGGATATTAATGATGATCAAACACTTCCAAAGCTTATTGAAGTGCTGGAAAAACGCCATAAACTACGACAAATGTTGATAAAGGAATTCTCCAAAGCTGGTAAGAATTTGAACATAAGTGTGGAGCTAGATGGTTTTTGGCATCCTTATTACTACTCAAGGGTCTGTTCTGTACCACCATAAAATAAGTATCTTGTCTAGATCGATCATTTAAAAAACCTTTTTTGAGGTAATAACTGGTAGTGTTAAAATAGTAGGAGAAGAAAAGAACTGCTTTTGATATGGTGGAGATACGGTGAGGAGATAAAACATATCGATTCTCTTGCAGTGCTTACCTTTAAAACAGTGCTGCAAGAATTTGACTGCAGTGTTGCATCCAAGGAAAACTATATTAAAGGAAGACTGTCTGAAAAAGAGAAAACAATAGCAGGACAGAAAACAGAGATAGAGCGCCTGGAGAAGAAAATTAAAACTTTGGAATACAAGGTCAGTTTTTTCATTGCCTAAAGCTAGGCACAAAATGTGCTTTTCTAGGTCCCATTTGGCAAGTTTCTTGACATCGGAAGTTGCTTGCAAGATGGATACCAGAAAAAAGATTAAAAGTATTTTGTGGGGAACTTTACTGAACGCTTTTTAGCTTTTTGGTTTTAAGAGGTGCTTCTTAATACCTTAAGATGGGTAGCTTATAAGGAAAGCTGTAAAATCTCTGGTACTTTTTGGAATGTGGACTATCTATCTGGATATAGTTGTACAACAGCTAATATATTCTAGTATATGTTAACAATCAAATATAACTAGCAATTCTGGGCTTAGATGGTTGCACTTCTAAGAAGCATAGCCAAGTCCTTCCTCTCTTCCTCCAGATTGAGATCTTAGAGAAAACTGCAACAATTTATGAAGAAGACAAGCGTAATCTTCAGCAAGAACTAGAAAGCAAGAGCCAGAAATTGCAGCGTCAGGCTTCTGACAAGCGTAGATTGGAGGCACGGTTTCAAGGCATGGTGGCAGAAACAACCATGAAATGGGAGAAGGAGTGTGTGAGTACACTGCCATATCCATTAAAAATGTGTAATGGAGCAATGCTGGGGGGAGCTGGGCCTCTTGGTTTTGTGAGAATTTTTATATAGTAGTAGCATTAAGAATGGAGATGTGTTTGGCTTCAGTTATGGACTTGAACAGCCATTTTGCACTTAACTCTTATAAATATGGTATGATAAGGCAAATTCCTGAAGGACTTTTGGTGCAGCTCGAGCAGCTCTCTTAAGCACTTGCTCACTTCATTTCAATACCTAGAACTACTTCTTTCGGATTTGTGGCACTTAAGGAGGGATGCTCTTGTTCTGTTGGTTGTCAGTCGAAGCCTAATGTCAGGTTTCCCCCCTATCCTCATGTAAACTCTTGCTCAGATATGCATTTGGCAAGCAATAAGGAAAGGAAATCTGAGGGATTAACTTTTACTGCTGCAGGACTATTTACTACTTCAGGACCATCGATAGAACTACAGTTAGACATGCTCCAATTTGTCATAATTTAGGAAGCAAAATGGTTATGGCATTAAACACGGTACTGTTACAATCTGGAAAGTCTTTCTTTATCTTGATATGTCGTCGTTTCCAATAGCTTTTATCTCAGTGGGGAAGAACTTCGTTCCGTGTGGAATATGCTATTCCATTCAAACTTTCAGCACAGTTACTTCATGCTTTTCCTCGCTTGTCTTTGTTAGGAGCGTCGGGTAGCAGCAAAGCAGCTGGAGATGCAGAACAAACTTTGGGTCAAAGACGAAAAGCTGAAGCAACTGAAGGCCATTGTTACTGAACCAAAAAATGACAAGCCAGAGAGGCCTTCGCGGGAGAGAGACCGAGAGAAGCCTGTTCAGCGATCAGTGTCTCCTTCACCAGTACCTGTAAGTTGCCTTTAAAACACTTCTTGATATAGGGAAAGGCGTATTTATAAGAATGAACTAAAGTGCAGGCCAATTCTCTTCAGTGGTTAAAAAATAGTTCCCAAGCACAGAATTTGGATAATGTAACTTGATTTGAATTCTTCGTCTCTCATTGTATTTATCAGTGCTCTTTATTTGCGCTCGTACCTTCTAACGCTATTCGTTTTGGAAGAATACCTGATTCTTAATGCTATCCCTGCAACACTGTACGTGTCTAAACCATAGCTTGAATAGCTGAATTGTAACTGCACATTGTCAGTATCTATTGTTTTATTGCCTTACAAGTTGACGGTTCTGTGTGTTCACTAACTTCTTTCCTGTTCTCTCTAGCCTTCTAGTAACTTTATTGCTCAGGTCCCTAACAGCCAGCAGCTCGTGAGCAACCCGCAGGTTCACAGGCGTTCTAATTCTTGTAGCAGCATTTCTGTGGCATCCTGTGTTATGGAATGGGAGCAGAAAACCCCTTCGCACAAGCATACCAGTGGCACTTCTAATGCCAGGAGTAGACAACAAGAACCAGAACAAAGTAGAGACTGTTACACCTCAGACAGAAGGCGAGGGATGTGCTGGACTGGAGTCATTGAGGTTCCCAGGCGTAGAGATGAGCTAGAAATAGAAGAGGATCAATGCTGCAGGGTTAGTGCTGCTCCTGTCAAAAGCTAAACGTAGTGTTGCTTAGTCTGGCTCAAATGCTCATCAACTACCCTCTTACGTTGAGCCCACCTAACACAGATGGGAGTCTTCCCTTAAACAGTATTGTCCTATGAGAAATACATTTCAAAGTTGAGTTTCACCACTTGCTCAGTAGAATGACTTCTTAACTTGATGTTTAGAAACTCTGTAAAAGCAGCATGTGCGTAGCTTCTTGCTAGTGAGTAGATAGGTCTTGTAGAGAACTCTGAAGTAGCTATGCTTTTTCTCTAGTCCTTGTGTTTTAACTTGTGTCTGTTTCCTCAAATCTATCTTGCAGCCTGCAATTTACCATAGTCTGTTTGGGCAACTTAAAAGGTGGTCTCATGAGCCGTGTCTGCAAATGTCTGCTGGAAATAGTGCTTGGACAAACATCTCATTTGTGTGACTTAACTTTAACTTAACTTAGTCTTCCCTAACTTTCACATCTGCCTTAAAACTGTGGGCTTTGCTTACAGGTGGGAGCTTTTTCTCTCATTAAACTGGTGCGTGGAAATGTTTGTATCGGTGGTGTCTCTGTCATGTTGTGGCACTGTCGCAGTGGCTCAGGTAAATCAAAGAGAATTATACAACCCCAGCCTCCTGGGAGCTTCTCGAGAGGAGGAAAGCGTATTGTGGTATGATTCATTTCCGACAGTGTTCTCAGAGCTTCTGTCGCTTGCTGGCCCTTTGAAGTAAGGGACATGCTTTTAAGCAACTGCTATTCCAATGAACCGATACAGGAAGCACTGTCAGCAGGGCGAGGGATGTGGGCTCTGCCACAGGAAAACGTGACCAGTAGTAGCGTGCCCTCTCCTTAGAACAAAGCTTCTAAGGCACCTTGGCAGAATCGTTTCAAAATACCATCAACAGAAATAAGTACTTGCCCACTTAAAGCGGAGGGGAAAAAGTATTGAAATTCTTTTTTTTAATGGAAGATTTTTGGCTGAAAGCCACATTTCCCTATATACTCTTAATTTTGAAGAGCTGCTTTGGACTTGTAAGAGGCTTATCTGTAAAGGGTACATCCAATCTCATGTCTGTTGATTGAAGAAATCCTGATTGATGCTCATCACCTGAAAATACAGTGGATATAATTTGCAGTCATAGGTTTGGATTGTGTAACCCCCCCGTGATTTGGAGGTGTCTGGCATTAGTATGTAAGTGGAACAGAGAGTCTGCAAAAACTCCTTCAAAAGCCCATTCAAAGATCTTGAAGGCAGACAAGTTTTTAAACAAGTTTCCAGATATTTTTTTTCTGATTTCCCTGAGCAACTGACAATAATGTTCATAAAATAAACATGTGAGCTTCAAGCACTTCTCATGGGTTTCCAACAGCTGAGTTGAGAAGCAATAGCACTAGGACGGGGGACGCTTCCTCTGCTCCACTCAGAAGTGTTAGGAGGTTTTGTATCCTTCAGAGATGTTGGAAATCCATACTCAGTCTGCTTGCTTCGCCACCTCAGCCATACATTTTGATCCATGAATGCACCCATGGAAACACAAATGTCTCTTTTCTGGTTGGTTAATATGTTCATAGCAATCTGTTTTGATTTGGAAACTTGGGAGGAGCGTTACCAAACATAAAGATGTCCTCCTTG
The DNA here is from genome assembly GCF_963924245.1 of Chroicocephalus ridibundus. Lineage (NCBI taxonomy): Eukaryota > Metazoa > Chordata > Aves > Charadriiformes > Laridae > Chroicocephalus > Chroicocephalus ridibundus. The sequence continues at coordinate 49,066,807 of NC_086292.1, forward strand.
AGGAAACTTGACTAGGTATGGAATGCAACAGATTGGATAATGCTGGACTAAAATTTACAAGAAATAGGAATTGGCACAGAAATAATCTGTTAATAATTTTATGCAAGGCTCTTGGTAACGGTGCCTTTCAGGATGCACTCGTAAAGCGTTCTAGGAATGAAGCTTTGATCTTCATACAAACACATCTTAACCAGACCTGCAAAGTTCACTTCTGCTAATGATATCCTTTGAGAGATTTACTATGTGCTGACTTCTTCTGATTCTCTTCCACTCTGATCAGAATGCACCTCCGGTTCGCCTCAGACACAGACGGTCGCGCTCAGCTGGGGAGAGATGGGTAGATCATAAGCCACCTTCTAATCTGCCCACTGAGACAGTCATGCAGCCGCATGTCCCCCACGCCATCACGGTGGCGGCTGCAAGTGAAAAGGCACTAGCTAAGTGTGACAAGTATATGCTGACGCACCAGGAGTTAGCCTCTGATGGGGAGATTGAAACAAAACTAATTAAGGTAAAGCAAACACCTTCATCATGAACTTGTGATAACCCTGTCAAAACCTATTTCTGGCAATGTGTTTGTGGTCGGGCTTGCGGAAGGGTACGTTCGACTCAATCTGCTGAGGAATTTTACTTGAAAGTTTTGTGCAGTCGGATTCAAGGGAGCCTTTAAAGTCTGAAAATACTTTTCTTGAACTTTGTCGTTACTTCATATAAACCATTACAAGCTTATCTCAGTCATTGTTTTCCTTGAAAGTAATTAAGTGGGTTTTTTCCTCTAGTAACATGCAATAGTCCATTTGTAGTGAAAGCTTCTTAGACTTGTGGCTGCAGCTAATCTTGTGGAGTCAGTTGTCTTGGAGTGATGTTATTCGATTTCCACTAGCGGTATGAGTAAGCTTGCTGCCGTGATGGATGCTCAAATGCTCCAGGACATAATTTCTAATAGTCAACTGACAAGCAAATTGGTGAGACAGACTAGGCTTTGAACGCTTTTAATGCTTGTGTCCCAAAATGCTGACTGTACTTACCTAAGGCAAATTGAGAGCTCTTTGTACGTTGTAGCAAGAAGCTTTTGGTTCATTTTTCTTGTAGTCCCAGGCCTTCCACTATTGCCTTTTTTTCTGTTTGTGTTTTTAAAAAGGCCCTCACTCCTGTAAGGTAGACTTGTAGGTCGCAGCGATGTTTCCAAAAGCAAAGTCTTGCATAGCTGACCACCTACCTGTGGAATGAAACTATTGGAACTAAGCCAATGACCTGATCCCTGTAGCATTACTTCGTCATTGTTATCGTACAGAAATCGTTTGTCGTAGTAGCGACTTCCCTGTAGGTGTCCTGCATGACCATCAGGGTAGATGGTGTTTGCCCTTTATTGTCCTGTGTATAAGAAGATATATAATGGGGGAGGTGCGCATACGCTTGCAGGCGACTAACCTGCAAGGAAATGACAGTTGTAAGCACTTAAGCTTTCGTGTGAAAACTGGCACCGTAGCCGTCATACTGACCTTCTTAAACTGCTTTTGGTTTCCAGGGTGATGTGTTCAAAACCAGGGGTGGAGGACAGGCTGTGCAGTTCACAGATATAGAGACTCTGAAGCAAGAATCTCCAACCGGGTGAGTTGTCATCTTAATTTTAGGTTTTCACATTGCTGGAGATCTGTCGCTCCGATAGTGTGTGCGTGTGTGTGTGTAACTGCTGCTGGTCCAAATGATTGAACAGGAAGTTGTTGCGTCTAACGTGAAATCATATAAAGGTAACTCAGGCTTATAGATACGGTGCTGCTTTTAAGGTTGGTCTGCTGCTGAGAGCAAGGTATTTATTTAGAAAATATAAAATGTATTCTTGTGTGTGAGAATCTGCCAAAATACGGGATGCTTGTAACTTTTTTTCACTCACATACTCCTCTTTCAGTCGAAAGCGAAGATCATCCCCTTCTAATCCTGACCCACCTGAGGATGCTGCGGAATCCGAATGGACTGATGTAGAAACCAGAGTAAGCTAAACAGGAAGAAGGGGGAGATCTCATGCTTGATCTGCACGAGAACTTGGGGTAATGCTGATAGCTGGGGGGGTTAGCAGTAGAGACTGATTTTGTGTCTCCTCAGTGTTCCGTGGCAGTGGAGATGAGGGCAGGGTCAGCTCTTGGACCTGGATACGAGCATCACGCTCAGCCCAAGTAAGTGCATCTCTCCTTTGTAGCTGGGGTATTGCATTCTCTCCTGGTAACATCTAAAGTGAGATAAGTATTTTTTTTCTCCCTTGACCTGACCGCCCTCCCTGCTTTAGGTTTGGGGTGCACGCCTCCTTAATACTGTAAGATAAGCAGGCTTATCCAGTGTTGGAAACTGGTGACAGGACAGATCTGTAAGAGACTCTAAGCAGAATTATTAACGTGTCTTCTGGGTGGAACTCTGGCATTCGGTGCAGTGAGCAAAATGTCAAGTTTGATCTTGTGCTGTCTTGACTGCAAAAAGCTGGGAACTGTAGGATGCCTGGCACTTCCAGAGTGGCACAGGGTTGGGGATGGCAGTGACTAAGTACCAAGCTGTATCCCTCTTCTTCTCCCCCCCCCGCCTTTATCAGATGCTGATGTAGTAAAATATATTCATTTTTATATCTTGAGATAAATTTAAATTAAGTAAAGTTACAAGTGCCTTAGGGTTCATTTCAGTATGGTTTAGGGAGGACGAAACTGAGACAACTGGGGACTATACCTAATGGTAGTCTCGAATGTAGCTGGTCCTCCAGCTGCTCTCTGCTGTGTAATTGTGAGGGCACCAGCTAAGGGAGCATGGGCTCTAGTCATGCCGGAAGAAACTTTCCTCTTTCAAACACATAGACAACAATCTGAATTCTTCAGATTGCTGTCTTACCATTCTTTAACGTGGTGGGATCAGTGGCAGTTACACACGTAAATGTAAGTTCACCACGTCAGAAGTCCCAATTTCTGGCAAAAAGTCCAAGTGATCCTGTAGTTTGTGAGGCTGGTGCCCAACACTTCAGCCCCATGTCTAACAAAACACTTGGTCAACAAAATATATGCTTCAGATGAGAGAGTTTTGTCGAACTAGGTGTTGTGGAACCGAATTCAATATCCAGGTTTGGCCTCTTGCAGATAGGTGCTGGCAGTGCTGTGGAAGTCGCCTATTCAGCTCAGGGGAAGAAAATTTGCAGTTTTGCAAGACATGTTGACAGGCAGGAGAGAGGGCTGGAGAGGTAAAGAGGTTTCTGTGAAGCCGAAATCGACTAAACTTCTTGCATTTGGAATCCAAAAAGTTTAGAACTGTAGTGGAAGGGTATTTCGGAGAGTATCTGACACTAGTAATCCCCCTTTCAGATAAGGTGACAAATAGGTGCCTTTCATGCACTTTATTACATCCCTTATTGGAAACTGGGACCTGCTCAAGGTGGCTGCTGCTACTTGCAGCCTTGCTGCAGCCTTGCAACGTTGTAGTAAATCCTTTAGTTTTGCCTGTACGTTGAGTTGGAGCCTATATTTATTTAAACTTATTTAATAATTGAAATAAAACTTTGATTTTAAGCTCATGGCTGTCTAAAAAAGAAAACAAAATCTTGTTTCTTGCTAAACGAGCTCTTTAGTTGTGTGTTAATTGTAGTATCTTAGCACAGGACGTGTGTGACACTTATGCATCCAGCAGAATAGGTAAACGGGCTATTGACTACTGTTAAAGAAAACTGCCGCTCTGTGAAATCTGACTTTTATCTAAAATCTGGCACTTTATTATTTTTTTTTTTTTAGGCGAAGAAAGCCATGAATTTGATGTACTACTGTGTTGGAATCCTCTTGATTTTTATCAGACTGATGTAATACCTGCTGCCAGTGATAAACTTGACACACTGCTTTGTTCTTGCTGCAGGCCTGTATTTTTAGAATGGCCTGTGCTAGGCAATGGTTAAATGGGAGAGACTTTTTTTTTTTGATCCCAAAGAAGCATATGTGTGGGTGTGTATATCTTCAATAGATGTAGGGGAGTTCTGCCATTGCGTCCTCTGGACTTCTGAGGAACGCCTTCTGTCTCGTATGTATGAAGCCCTTGTTATTAAGCTGTATCTCTGTAGACTAATGACACAAGGCTTTTGCCTTGCGTGTTTTTTCAGCTTTTTCTTTTTATAGTGCAAAAAACTTCCATTCTGGACACTATCCCTTCCTTGTCAGGTCCTCTGTTTTGAAGAGGCATAAATGCTGCTATTTATTTAGATGCAGTAACGCACTTTAGGAGTGTTTCTATGCCATTTCATATTTTATTATAACTTGCAACAGCTTGGTAATATGGATTTCCTCTTGGAACAATTACCTTTGATTATTTAATACGCAAATCAGCTTGTGAAAACCATTTCAATCTTCAGACCTTCATAGTAACGAAGGGAGAATACTGAGTGATGAGTAACAGTGACTTGACATCAGACCTACTTCATTTTGTAGTGCAAGGAAATAATTAAATGTTTTACATCTGTAGATACGGGGTAAAAGTAATTTTCTCACAGATAAGGTGTGAGCTTTATACGTGTGGCTCTGCAAACATGTTAAAATAAAGACTTTCTTTCAATGGCTCTTACAAACAATGTTCTTGTTGCTTAGGCGTATGCGAAGCTGCAGAAGCTACGGTAAGCCCCGCGGCATCTTACCTGCTCTTGTGCAAAGAGCTGTGAATGGATGCGCCTTTCGGGACACATCTGAAGCTTAAACCAGGGAATTGGCTTGGATCCCAAGATAGGTTTTGGACAACCTTATCTTCAGGGCTGCCAATCGCTTTCAAGGGCAGCTGGTTCCATTTTGAGTGAGTGGTTGCCTTGTTAAAAGATACTGAAGCTTTGAGGTTTTTCCAGCATGGGAAAAAGCTTTTGTAACTAAGTAGCTTTAAAAAACCAGGGAATTTCTAAAACTTTTTTTAAGGGAGAAGAGTGAATATATGAGTGCCTGTTCGTAGCTGGTATAAACAAATTTATTCTTCAGATAGACCATGAAAAGGCTTATGTTCTGAAGAAACACCATCCCTTCCACTGGTCTCTCAGCTCCTCAGCTGGAGCAGGAAGCTGCACAGCAGCAGTAACGACTAGCACTAATGCTGTCCTCCACGGTGGCATCAACGTGAAGAACTGGCTCGATTGTAGTCACTCTGAGAAAGCACGCGGCAGAGCGTTGTTATTCTATTGCCTTGAGCAGGCAGTGCTGCTTAATGGTTTCAAAGACTTTCTGCCCTGGCCTGGGACACCAGAAGCCCTGGTTCAAAACGCTGGGAGCAGAGCGAGCTCTGTGGCAGGCAGGCGCTTGGAGCACAAGGCTGGTGAGGAGCGGCTGGGGGTGTTCAGCCTGGAGAAAAGGGGGCTGAGGGGAGACCTCGTTCTCTGCAACTCCCTGAAAGGAGGGGGTCGCCGGGCGCGTCGGGCTCTTCTCCCAAGGAACGGGCCATGGGACAAGAGGAAACGGCCTTAAGTCGTGCCAGGGGAGGTTTAGGATGGATATTAGGAAAAATTTCTTCACCAAAAGGGTTGTCAAGCTTGAAACAGGCTGCCCAGGGCAGTGGTGGAGTCGCCATCCCCGGAGGGATTTAAAAGCCGGGCAGATCTAGCGCTTAGAGGTACGGTTTGGTGATGGGTTTTGTCAGAGTTGGGTTGATGGTTGGACTCCACGATCGGAAAGGTCCCTTCCAACCCAGGCAGTTCTGTGATCCTATAATGTGTGCTCAGGATGCTGGTTGAAGTAGTTTTGCTTTTATTGACTGCCTGACTAATTAGTTAAATGCAACGTCTGAGAATACAGCTAATAAGTCATAAGTGGCAAACAGAAGAAAAACCAGTGAGGGGAGGAACGTGAAGAAAGGCGTGGGTGGGTTTGAGAGGCTGCTGTGAACTGGAGCTCCGTGCCATGCTGTGCGGGGCTGCGCGGCCAGCTCATGCCACTAGATGGGGCGAAATAACCATCAGGGGCTGGGGCTGGATCCCTCCTCCTCTTCCTCCTGCAGGGAGGTAGGCTTTGCCCCAGGAACGTGGCAGGGAATTCCGCCTTTCCACCTTGCAGAGTCTTGGGGTACCACTAACCGTGTGGTGAGTTCCCGCTGGCACCCACCCTCCTCTGGGGGAGTAGGGATAGGAAGGGCAGCCAACAGAAAAAACAAAAGAAACCTAAATAAGGCCCATGTGCCTATTTCTGTCACTTAAATTAACTCCTCATACACTAAATAATCTACTATTAATGATGAGCCAGCTGTCAAACGCGTTATCTCTTTGACTTGGAGTCAATCATCCTGTCATCAGCATAAATCACATGGAAAGTGTTACTGGGGAAACCTGGGAAGGAGACATGAGAGACTGGTATTCGGGGCTTTGTAAAGGGAAATATTTAGCTGCGGAATGTGGCTTCGTTTGGGTCGCTTCAAAAGCCACGTGAAAGGCGTTTTGAATTAGCTCTCAAAACGCTGGGGTTTTTTTAGACCACTGGTGGCAAAGGATTTGTGGCCAAAGTGTTTATTTCTCAGTCCTTGCCAAGTTTTGGTGTTTTGATGCATAATGTTCTGCAAGAGCTTTGCTCGGAACTCTTTTGTTTTGAAGGAGAAAGCTGTTAAACACAAAGAAAAAACAGTAAAAAGTTGCAGCCACCTTGTCCTATTATAAAGGCTAATCAAAAGCGCAAATGTAAGACCTTGCTGAGGAGGGTATCTGCCCTTGCCGGGGCCGTGAGGGAGGTGGCAGCGTGGTAGTGACTTGTCTGGAGTCTGTGACTTTGTCCCTCGAGGTCTGTGGCTGAGCCGACGGTGCTGCGAGGCGCCTCTGAGCAGAGCTAAAGGGCAGGGTGAAGGCTGGGCTGGTCATCACCCCTGCGCAGCCAACGCCATCCTGCGCCTCCCTCCTGGCTTAATTAGTTATGTCTTTAATTATTCAAATGCTATTATTGCCTCCTGTGGTGGGTGGCATTGATAACTTTAAAGACCGAGCTTTGCGAGCTGCCCTGGCTTCGTGTTTGGAAGGAAAACGGAGCTTGGATGAGGCCGTGGGCTCTTTGGGAGGAGGTGACAGCCCGTTAGCCCGGAGCAAGGAGGAGACAGGGGGACTCTTGCAGCAGCGACGGCAGGAGGAGCTCAGCGTCCCTGTCAAGCTTGGTTTCCTAGCCCAGGTCTAGCAATGTTTTTCCATCAGCGGAGTTGCGCTCGCTGCCACTCAATCGCATTCCTCTGAAGTCGTTCTTCACGTCTTTGCGTCTTCTTCACATATTTACTCTCGCACATAGCCCTGGCAGTGTTTACTCTGCAAAGATTCCTCTAAGACTCAGCTAAGCACACAATTTACTCAGCTAACAGGGGCTGGCATTTATTGTGGGTGTCTCTGTGTACTTGTCGTTCTTTAGTCTCCGCTGACATTCAGTGGGAAGCGTTAAAGCAAACAGCAGCACGCAGTAAGAGGGCTGCCTGTACCAACGCTCCGCTCTGGAACAGCGGAACAAGGCTGCCCGCTTGATGCTGGCCAGAGCCGGCTCCCACCCCTCTGCTGTCAGTGAGGCTGGAAAAGCCTTTCTGAAGTTAACAGGCTTTTGGGAAAAACTTTCATCTTTGGAAATTTATCTTTTTTTTTTTTCCTTCATTTGTAGTGGTTTATTCTTTTTTTTTTTTTTTTTTTTTTCCCCCTTTGGCTTTGTGCTGATTGTAGCTAACGCTTCCCAAGAGCGGGTATGGAAGTAGCCCTGTGGAATAGCTCAAAGTTCACGTTTCTGGCAGGCAAGCTTTTTGGGGGAGTTTAGCCCTGAATTTGTTATTGCCCAAAACCAGAGCGATTTCTTGGGCTAGAGCAATTTATACAGCAGGGGCTCGAAACCCAAGGGCCCCTGGGGGGGTGTCTCGCTGTCAGCAGCAGGAATGTCCGCCTGGAGGGCTGGGGTCCCCTGGCGCTGGGCTGGGGTCCCCTGGTGCTGGGCTCAGGCCTCCCTCTTGGGATGCCTGAACCTGTTGCTGGGGAGAGCTCAGTTAGACGTGGAAAGAAAGTCACCAAAGGCATGATAATTTATGTGATTAGTGCTTTTCTTCATTTAAACAGGGCTCATTGTAGGTCCTTCGTGTTTCTGCCAGTCCTTCTGTGGCCGACAGCGCCATACCGTACTCCAGCGTGATGCACCGCGCTGTTTCGCAGAGGCTTGTAGCCCGCTGGTGAAAACAGCTCTTCAGTGCCCTTGTTCTGAGGCTTGTTTCTGTGATTTCTGGTCCAGGTAGCCGGAAGCCTGCAGAATTTCAGCACATCAGTCGGGCGCTTCTGTCGGGAGGAGAGCTGGTGAGCAGTGGGTGCCCTGCTTGGTGAGCAGGCCTGGTGTCGGAGAAGAATCTCGGTCAGTTTGCTTGTCCTTTACTTTCTTAGCAAGCCAGGATTTGGCAGGAGTACTGAACTGAATCCCTGTTTACCTTTTGAGGTAACAAATTCCAGCCACAATGGGCTGAAGTCTGCAGCTAACGCTGCCCAACCTTCCTGCCAGTTCGACTCGTCAGAGTTTCCTACTGGCAAAGGCTGAAGGCTCTGGACTCTGTTGCTTGGATGTTCTTGGCATTAATTGGCTGCAGCCTCTGCTGAGTAATGAAAAGCAGAAGAATAATATGCGGGCTCAACCCTGAAATCGGAGACACAGGGAGCTGGAGGAAGGCTGTACTTGAGCTGGGGCTGTTCCAAAGTCTGCCCTCAAAAAAAACCAAAAACAAACGGGTCGAGGTAGGGTACGAAAGTCCAGGACACTAATCTCCTTCCAGGTCCTGCTCTGCCCCTCTGCGGCAGTGAATCACTGCTAGGGCTGGAAGTACCAGAAGCCTGTAGGATTAGCTGAACTCTTCCCGGTGAAGTTAATGGGGTTTTACTGCCTACCTCGCTAGCCTGCCTGCTCTTCTTGCCAAGCGCTTTGCAAAATAAATAAACGAATTAGAAGGGGAGGGAAAAAAAACCAAAAAGGGGTGCCTGCTTTCTGCTGCTGTGCCAGGCTGAGCTCTGGCTGCCCCAGAGCAGGGAGGAAAACGCCGATACAGAGGAGCCTGTTTGCTTTTGGACCCGGTGGCTCCTGCGCCCGCTTCATACTTGTGTGCTGACACGCTCCCACCCTGCCCCCATGGCCACAGCTGTCCCCAGCCTCTCGGGCAGGGACCCCCGGGCTCCCCATCCTCCCGTCCTGCCGGGGGGAAGCTGTTTGCAGAGTGGGATCAAAGGCATGGCCACAAACCCTGCCTGTTCGGGGGCTAACACGGGCTGGCTGAGGTGGGACTCGGCTTTTGCTTCCGCGTCAGTGCAGAACGTGTCTGCTGCGTCTGCCGAGTGAGTATCGCTACCTGAGGGCAGAGCGGGGAGCTCGGCGCCCCTGCGTTGTCCTCGCTGCGTGACGGGGAGATGGAGCGGCTGCAGGGGCAGGCACTGACCTCCCATGTAAGAATCCGGGTTCTCCTGCCCCGTCTCCATCGGACGTGTGTGATGGATACAGGAATTCATCTGGCGCTGAATGACACCTGCCCAGGTCGGGGCTGGGATCAGAGAACAGCCCCTGCGGCATCCTTGGGCTACACTCACTTTTTAGTGCTTATTTTTGCTTCTACTAGTCTTTCTCAGAGTGAACTGTTTCCTATTTTCTACTCCCTTTTGTGGTCTCTTCTCTCATGTCCAACCCTGATTATTGCAGAGCCTGTGTGGCCGGGATTGTGGCTCCGTGATGGGGTAGCACCGGCATGGGGTGGTCCACGGTGAGGTGGCCTCCGTGTCCCCCCAGCGCCATCCACGGTGATGGGCTGCGGGTGGTACTTCAGAGCCGGGCACAAAGGCTGAAAGCTGATTCTTGCAGGAACTTGCAGGAATAAGCTTTAGATTGCCCGAAGGAATTAAAATTGGAGTTGCTGCCTTCTGAGAGGCTCGCTGCTCAGGGCAGGGCGTGAAGAATTATAAAGCAATAAACCCGGCAGGCGCGAGCAGCCCTCGCAACATCATGGCAGCAGACGAACTGCTGGCAAAGCCTGTGTTGGGTGGCGGAGCGGGGTGGCACTGCCTGGGGACAACACGGGGAGCAGCCTCCAAGGGGTTGCAGTTGGTGAAAACCACCTTGAACCTTCGTACTTCAGGCAAAAGCGTTTATCTTACCGGGGAGGGCAACTGATGTGAAAAAAGGCTGGTGTCTGTGACAACCCGGCAGCGCCTGTGTCCCAGGGACGAGGCTTCGTCCCTCCTTATAGACAGGGCAGACGTTTATGTGCAGACCCCCCCGGCAGCACTGGTGGCCGTCCTCCTTCGGGCAGGACCAGCTCCAGCAGCCTGAATGACACGTAAGTAACGATCTTCTCCAACGAGCCGCTCCGTGCTTCCCAGAAATAGCATTTGTCTCCCGTGTCTGCCTTGATTTATGTTGAGTTCAGATGCTGTTAAAAATAATCCACCCGCCTGCTAAAATTGCACTGTCTCTTGTTATAGGCGGCTTTGTGGATGAAGCGCCTATAAAAAGATGAGTAAAAAGGGGCTTGGGTGGTGGTGGGGAGCAGCAGTTGTTTTCTGTAGGAAAGATGTTTGTCCTTTGCCGTGGCCGGAGACGCGGTCTGGAGGCAGGGATAGCGTTGGCACAGTTGGATTACCCCGAATTGGCTCCCGGGGAAAGGCAGCGGGGCTGTTCCCGGTTTGTCCCTGCCCAAGAACTCATGTCACCTCCCTGAGACTGGACGGGCAAGAGTTAAACACGTCATTTAACCCGCGGTTCAGATCAGAACTCTTTAATTGGTGAGCAAGGAGTTTTTGCTGGTAGCGGAGAAGCCTCCTCCTGCCCCACAGCTCGGTGGTTCTGGAGCTTTGGATCCTTGGGTTTATTTTTAAAACACCACGAGCTGCTCTTTTTGTTTTATTAGAAAAAAAAAAAAACCTAGAGCCCATAAAATACAATTCCCTAGGATAGAAGGCTAATCCTCTTATTTCTACACATTTCTGGATGATTAAATGGCTGGATTATTTAAGTAGTGATTTGTTACTAGATTGCATCATCAAGGAGATCTAAGGCATAAATATTAGCTTTGGGCTTTTGGCTCGTTGCTGTTGAAAGGGGTAGAAGGTGTTCTGCAGACAAAAGCCAGAGAAATTAAATTAAATGAGCATGTGGAACAGCGGGTCACGGTGAAGTCCCTAAACCCATATTGGCTCGCGGAGCTTTAACCTTTACCGAGAACACGCACAGTGAGTAACATCAGCTTTGCCTAGTAAATCTTGTGTCCTACTGCGTTCCCACGTGAGCTAGCCCTTCTGCGGTACTTGGGAACGGTTCGAAACCATTTGTTCTCTTCTCGGGCTTGGGTGAGCCTTTCCCTTGTGCTGCTCCGAGCCCTGGCAGCCCTTCGTGTGGCCTCTGCCTGGCCAGTGGCGGGCGGGGGGGGCGGCTGGGGGTCCCGTGGCAGCCCCTCGCTCTGCTTCCCCCATCCCACCTGCGCCGTGGGTCCTGTGTGGTCACCAGTCCGTGCGCGAGCAGCACGGGGGGGCAGAGGGTGCTCGGCTGTGCCGTCACCAGCTCTGCTCCCTCCATCCCCTCTGCCTGCCCCGAAACTCCCCCGGGACCCCCCAGCTGGGGGATGCGGCCTTGGAAGGACAGCTAGAGAAACAGCGGGAGCTGTTAATGAGGGTGTTGGAGATGCTCTGGAGAAGGGTGGCCTCTGGAGCACCCTGCCTTCTCCTGGCACGCCAGGAAAAGTAAACGGAGGAAGACCTCGATGCTGTGCTTCATCATTTACTGGTGGTCCTCCCGAGGCGTCAGTTCCCCAGGACGCAGATGTGGGAGAGAGATCTAGTCGGTGCCGCTGGAAACATGCGGCTATTGCAGGTCAGACGTTGGTGTTTGATGCTCCCAAGCTGGGGCAGCCGAAGGTGTCGGGAGTGGAGCGCATCGTCGCGGCGCCCGCGGGCTCGGACAGCCCAGGCAGCTGCGAGGCGGCTGGGGCAGGGGATGTTCTTCTCGCGTTTTCCCCCATCAGCGGCCAAAACCCACGACAGCGAGCGCAAGGAGAGACACAGGAGCGAAGGGAAGCAGCTCCACGTGCCCAGCCGGCTGGATTTTACCTTGATTTGACTAATGAGGCGTTAAGGGGGTTCGCATGCCAGCCAGCTGCCCCAATCCAGCCTCCTGCACCAAGCAAGGCAGGGCAGGCTCCGGGGCACAAAGCGAGGACCCCAGCACCCTTTTCTCACAGCACCCATCAGGTCTGATGTTCCTTTGGGTGGAGGGGTGGAACCAGGAGAGAGAAAGAAAAGGGAAAATCCATGTAGGAGACAGCTGGAGGAGCAGCCGGGGGTCCCCGGAGGAGCATCCTCCTCCTCTGGGTCCCTGGCCAGGGAGGGTGGATGGGGGGAGATGCTGTGAAACATCTCCTTCCTTCTCCCTGTCACGGTTTCACCTTTCCTCGAGATCAGATCAGCACCGACCGGAATACGCCTAATTGCGTGTGGTTGTTTCGCACTAATTGGTTGTTAAGGCTCGTTCCTGGCGAGCGCTGGGCAGTGTTTATCACGTTCAAAGGGCTGTCGCTCGCCGCTTACCTGCCAGGCTGCCTTTGCTCTGGCTAAATGCTGCGAGGTGAAAGGATCGTGGCGTGGAGTTATAGAGGAAAAGCTACGACGCAAAAGGGTGGAGGAGGTAAAGGGAGAACAGGATGGTTTGAACGGCCGCGGCGATGGCTTTGACAATAAACCCGGCGCAGCAGCGACTGGGAGCCTGCCAGCGCGAGGTGACGGGGACAGGAGCACGCGGGACGCGGTGCTGTGGGCACCCCCAGCCTCGGGCGCGAGGTGTGAGCGGAAAAAGCGGGCCAGGGAGCTGCGGGCAGAGGGCTGTCAGCGTTGCAGAGCTTAACACCCTGTGTCCCGCTCCCATTTGGATGTTGTCGGGGTGAAATGAGCCTCCCCCTGCCCGGCGCTCGGGACCGTGGCCGCAGGGTGCTGTCGGGCGATGGGGCACTGGGGGCGTCGTTACCTCCATCCTCCCCGGCTCCCAGCCTGGGACACCCGCTCTCCCTCGGGGCTGGCCGGGCAGCGGGATGGAGCCCAGCGCTTGGTCGGGTCCTGCCACGATGCCCGCTGAGTGCTGGAGGGTCGCCTGCGATTTGGTGATGGTTCTGGGGCTTCGCTGCTCTGGTTTGGTGTTGTATCCTCCAGCTGGAATCCCCCAAATTATCCCCAGGCAGCCGCGCAAGGAGGGATGGGGGTTTAGCAGCGCTTTGGTGGATGCGCTGCGGACTTTGGTAACCACATCCGAGCAGTACGGAGGGTTTGGGAAGAAAATTTATTCCCTAGGAAACATGGGGTTTGTCTCTAAATGGAGAGAAGGCGGTGAGCGCGCGTGGCTTTGGCTTTGGCTTAGGGGCCGGCAGGTCTGGGGCTCGCTTTCTGCGCCTGATACGCTAAAATCAACCAGTTTGAGTGTTCCCAGGGCTGTGGGATGGAGGGACGATAGGCGGCTGAGAATCGGGGAGCGCAGGTGGCAGGGGGGGGCCTCCTGCGGCGGTTTGGCTTTCTGAGGTTTAGAAGAAACACTGTTGGAATGGACCAATGGGAAAAAAAAAATAATATTGCCATAATAAAAGTATTTTAAATGTACCACCGATATTAAAATCAGCACGGGCAGGGGGGTTGTTTTGCTGTCGACTTGAAAGCAGAGCGGAGTTGGGAAGCGCAATTCCTCAGCCGCTTCAAGAAATTCAGTTGAAAAATAAGACAAAGTAAATATTTACTTGAGCTTGGGCTATCCGGCCGCGTTATTGCATTGGGAATTCTTAGCTCTGGTCCGTTAATGCTTTCGTCTGCGGTGTTAATAAACCCTCTGACAGCGGGGCTGGAGCACACCCCCCGTCCCCCGCCTGCTTTCTGACACCTCTCGTTTAAACACAAAATCTGCTTTTTAATGAATTCAACCTCCAATGCAAATTGGATTCCGAATAATAAGTAATTAACTTTATCAAATTGACATTACCGTTTTTATAACAAAATGTCAACATTGCCTTTATAAACAAGGCAGAGCTGCTATTTGCGGAGGTGGGCGGAGGGGGGGGGACACACACCTGACTCGGTAGGAAAATGCAGCAGAGCCCCGACAAGAGCAAACGATGCGGGTTTTGGGCTGCGGTTTCTTGTCTGCTGCTATTTTGGGGGGTGGGGGGGGAATCCCTGCAGCCCCATGGGCTGGAGACCTCGGCACCGCGGGTGGCACGGCCCAAGGGATGCGGGACGCACGTGCGGAGGGCTGTCTGTCGGGGTGGGATGCGGAGGGCTGTCGGGGTGGGATGCTGCCGCCCGCCCCCGTGCCGGGCACCGCGAAAGCCGTCGTGTTATTCCCGGCGAAGCGAAGCTCGGAGGTAGTTTCATCCTGAGAGGGTGCTTACGTGGGAAAGCAGGGTTTAGCTGATGGCATTTCCAGAGGTGCGAGACGCAGGCGCGGGGGTCGGGCTGCGGCGTGAGGATTCGAGCCCGGATTTCCACCTTCCTCTCAAGGTCTGGGGTTGGACGCCGCCGGTTTTATAAAAAGAAGGGGGGAAAAAAAAAAAAAAAAAAGAAGTGATGGATTAGAAATCTCAGCTCTGGATCCGGAGCGGAGGCCAAGCCCCTGATGGATGCCCAGGACACTAATAAAAAAAAAATGTGAAAATTTGCAAACTGGGAAGCCCCTTTAAAAAAAAAAAAAATAAAATCCAGAGTGCTTAAAAAAAAAAAAAAAAAGTGTTTACTCTCACATATGGAAACAAAATCACTTCTCGGTGTGCGTTGGCCACAGTCCTGTGTATTTTGTCCTTACCCAAGACGTGAAGTTACTCATTTACCGCCGGTGTCCTGGCAGGCGGAGGTTAATGGCTGCAACAAGGATAAAGTTAATCCTCCCCCCCGAGAGCACAGACCTGGGAGTGCGGCATCAGGGCGGAATGTAAACGCATAAAACTGGAAGGGCTCTGCCCCGGCGGTTCCCGGGAAGGAAGCGGGAAAGACGGGCCCTGCTTTTTTTTTATTTGAGGGGGGGGGGTTGTTCAATGGTTCCAGGTTAAAGGCAGGGCCCCCCCGCGGGGCTGGGTCGGAGCCGGGGGGGCAGATTTCTTCCGTGTGATTTTAGGCCGTGATTTTTTAAGGAGTTATTTTCATAATGGAAAATATCCATTTTATTGGCACGGGTGTTTCTGTGAGTATGTCTCTTTTTTATTATTATTATTTTTATTTTTTTTACTACAATTCAACATTTCTGGCAAAGGCCGCCAAAAATCTGGCAACCGGAAAGCAAATGTTAAAATAAAACTCTCCAGCTCAGAGGTGTCTGCCCCCGGGGATGGATAAACGGGCAATTAGAAGCTTTGATCCTTTCAAGATCCAGGTGCAAAAAAAAGTATATTTTTTTGATTTAATTTTTTCTGAGGGTTGCTGTTTAGAGTCCGGCCGTTCAAGAAGATGCCAAAGGGATTTGTGGCCCTTCTCTTTAATACGCCTCCTGGCAACAATCAGCAGGATAAATTCCAATTTAAAGGATAATTTCTTAGGATTGGGAAAAACTGGGCTGGGAGGAGGGGAGCAGCTCCCCACCTGACGCGGGGCTGCTGCTTTGGGGGATGTGAAACCATGTGAAAATACGCCTATTGATTCAATCCAAAAATCCATCTTCTGGTTAAGATTAAAAAAAAAAAAAAAAAAAAAAAAAAAAAAAAAAAAAAAACCACCCAAAAAACCCAGACCCCAAACCCGCACGTTAATCTCATCAGTGGAAATAATCGCGTTGGGTCTATGATCTTAATCTTTTATGTCATCCACATCTGGAAAAGTAATTCAGGGGAAATAATATAAACTTCGGCTAAGCCGCATAAACCGAACGAGAGAGTGATTTCATTGAGCTGCAGCTCGGTGGCCCTTTGTCACACACCTCCTTGTAACAATATTGACTTTATAACACCTACACTTTGTTCTCTTCCTTAACAGGACAGCTGCTAAGTGCTGGTAAAACAAACATCACATGCTCCGCGGGGCTGCGACAAGGTTTGCAATCAAGCGCTCTCTAATAACCGCTTAAATACTCTCATCAAGCTTGTCCTTGCTGTTTGCTTTAGGACACGGTGTTTTTCTCTCCCCTCCGTATTTATTCTACGCGAGCGATAGTCGGAGCTAGAGGTCACGCAAAGTAAATGCAGGTGGTGGTTTGGGTTTTTTTTTAATTTATTTATTATTTTTTTTCTTTGCCTGGGTTGGCTCCCGCCGTTGGGTTTGCCTTTCTCTGCCGGCGGAGTGGATGTGGCTCTGAAAGCGTCGCCTTGTTTTTTTTGGAGGTTGGGTAATCTGCCCTGAATGCAGCTCCTTATTCTCTCTCCTGGCGGGTTTTCAAAACCCAACGTGGCAAATGAAAGGTGACAAGAGAAATAAGAGCTCGTTTAGCAGGAAGAGGGGAATCCGCACAGAATCAGGTTCCCCCTTTGCGCGGCGTTCAAGGTCAGCAGAAACTGGACCAGTTGCTTGGGAGAGGCTGGAGAGTGACGCAGGAAAACCCCCAGCGGCCGCTTGCCCCTGCCCCATCCCAGGGCAGCAGTTTTCCTTCGCCGTCCCTGGCTCTTCCCGGGGAAGCTGAGGGTTGATGCTGTTGCCTGGTGGTTTCTGGCTTGGCTTAAAGCCGCCCTCTGCTCCCTGTGCGTCCGCGGAGCCGCCGCTGGTATGGCGTAGGTACGGCCCTGGTGGCTGTGGCTGCTGAGTTATCCTGATGGGAGCACGGCCCCCGTCTCCTCCAGGTGACTGGTCCAGGTTTGGAGGACGCGTCTCCATTCCATGGGTGCACCACTGGAAACGCACCCAGGATGGGACGCTGTACATCCCCCCTGCCCCGCGTACCGGGTACCGCGGGGTCTGGGAGGGCGATGGAGGCAGATGTCTGCGCGGTGCCGGGAGCCGGGCCAGAGGGGGGACCAGTAGCCCTTCCCCAAAGAGCTGCCGGGAATGAGCGTTTCCAAAAGCCACGGCTCTTTACGGCGTGTTGCTCCCCAGCACCAGCCCCGATGACAGGTCTAATACAGCCCATTGCATTCTTGGCTCGCTTACCTCTGGCAAGCGCGCAGCCTGAGCGGGGCTGGCTCTCCAAACGCCCTTCCAGCCATTTCCCCACAAAGCTCCTATTATCCCCCGCCAAGGCGGCTCGAATCCGCTCACCCTGGAGCGGCTCCATCCCCGACGACCCAACGAGCCGTGTCCCGTGCGCTGCACCCAGCTGCTTCCACCTTAGCGCTGGAAACTGGAGCTTTGTCATCAAACAACATTTTGCCTGATTTTGCAGCTTGTGGGGCTTTGCAAAGATCTGTGCCTCGTTGTCCCAAACCGGCCCGTCCTCCTGGAGCTCGTCTTTTGGCGGGGATGGCGAAAGCAAGCAGCCTGTGCTCGGCGTGGGCGCATGTGCAGGGCTGTCCCTCTTCAGACCCAGCAGTTACGACAGAGCCAGGCTTCCCGACACACGCGCACGGCCCAAAATTAAAATAAACGGTTGTTTTACCGAGCGAACCTACTGCCGGGGTGGGGATGGGGGAGGGAGATGCTCCGCTCATAAGCATCCTGCCTAGCAGGGATGTGCAGAAGTTCGTGGAGGGTTCAGACGCGGCATCCGGAGTGATTTGTGCCGTTTGTGGGGGGCGGCAGAGCCCACCCCTCGCTCCCCCGCTGCCCTGCTGCTGCTCGGCCCCGTGCCCGGCCAGGATGGGGCGCGGGCGGCCGGGCGAGGGGCGCTCCCTGCCACAGCCTCCTGTGGCACAGCAAAACCAGTCGGTTCCGGGACTTCAAAAATCCATCGTTATTGTGCAGGCGGGGCAACTGTCCCCCGTTCTCCCCTCAAATATACGCTAGAGGTTAAACTAACCCTAACGAAGCTGTATGAGTTGATCCTGGTGGACCGGCAAGACCAAGCTGAGGCTGCCACTCTTTCCGGGCTCTCCATGGAAGACGGATCAGTAATGCCGGCTTCACGAACTTGCTTGTTTTGCCTTCTTTGTCCTTTTCCATGTAAAGGTTACCTGCTCCCGTGCCGAGAGCTCTCTGTGTGTGCCAGGCGGCTGCTTCCCTGTGCCGCGGTCCCCTGGGGCCTCCGTTTAACATCAAGGTGACTTTCCTGTTGTTGGTGGGGGGACGTGTCTCCTGGGCGATCCCTGGTCCCAGCGAGGGCTGTGTGGCCGCGGTGGCTGCCCCGGCGGGTCTCACCGGCAGCGAGTCTTTGGGGGAGGCAGCGCCTGGGAGCGGGAGACGGATTTCTGCAAGGCTGGGAGCCCTGAAGCCCGAGCCCTGAGTCTTGGTGGGACAGTGGTGGCTTGTCCCCCTGCCCAGCGCTGTCTCCCTGCCCAGCCTGGGGTGACGTGAGCAGCACGATGCCCTCCGCAGCCCTGCACCAGGGTGGGAGATGCCCATGGTGAAGGGTGCAGGTGGCATCATGGAATCCTAGAACGGTTTGGGTTGGAAGGGACCTTAAAAATCACCATTTCCACCTCCTGCCCTGGGCAGGGACACCTCCCACCAGCCCAGGTTGCTCCAAGCCCCGTCCAACCTGGCCTTGAACCCCTCCAGGGATGGGGCAGCCACAGCTTCTCTGGGCACCCTGGGCCAGGGGCTCACCGCCCTCCCAGCCAAGGACTTCTTCCTCAGATCTCGTATGTAAGACCGTGTGGTTTTTGCTCTGTGCAGTTGCTGTGACCGTCCTTGCGCAAAATAATCAGGTTACGTGTTCCCTTTAAAAACAAGGGAAAAAGCCGCTTGTTTTCTTGCTTTCCAAGGCGGGGTTCGCTCATGCTGAGGTCCTCGTTGAATACGCAGAGTCCCTGCACGCTGGATGCTTTCCAGGCATGGCACTCTGGTAACGCAGGAGGTCCTGGCGTGATGCTGCCTGACCCCCCTGGGGGCATGCTGGGGGGGGTCCGGGCACTGCTGGGACCGAAAGCTGCCTATAATGGCCTGAGCGCGGCGTGTTTGTGTGAGGGGGCTCAGCCCCCGGCACAGAGCCTGGGGGAGACCCTGCTTCACACCCGGCCCCCTTGCTCTTCGCACAGGGCTTAAGTATCTCTGGAGGCAGAGAGCAAGCGTGCCTGGATTCCCCATCCATGTCCCCGACTCGGGGAGCCGCTCCCCCCGGGGTTGCTGCCTTGTCCCGGAGGGGCTTCGCATCCCTAAATCCCCTCTCCCGAGTGCACAGGGCCACCGGCCGCTCCGCTTTCACGCTGCTGTTCGGAAGCAGAGGCTGGTTCTTTCCGTTGGGTCGTCATTTGACGTCCAGCCAAGCGGCCCTTAACTCCCTGCTGTTGGTTTTCTCAGCTCCCAGTTTCCTTCGGGCAACTGGAGCTGGCCAAGCGCACTGGCAGCGCAGGAGAAGGGGCTTTTGGGTATGAGGGGTGGTAAAATACGGGTGCTGACTCCCCAGCACTGCAGTAAATCCACCCCCAAACCAGCTTCCCAGCCCCAAGGCCGTAGCAGCTACTCCGGAGGGCACCCAAACCCCATCCCGTGGAGCAGACGTGGCTCCCTGGGGAGCCTCCATCCCTCCTCCACGCCTGCACCTCGCTTCGGAGGCCAAAGCCCCACGGAAACATCTCGGAATAAACCTTCCCTCCGTTTTAATTTGAGAAAAATCTTCTTGCGTCTTACAGGGGAGCTGCCACCGCGGGGGAGACGAATCCCGATGGTCCCGATCCCTCTCCTGCCAGCCGGTGTGTGCCGGGACACGCTCCGCCGGGCGCAGGGATCGCTCCATCGGCACGGCGGATCAATACGGGGGCCTGCATGAGGACGCGGTGTTTAAATCACGGGAGAGACCGTTTAAATGGGAAATCAGTAAGTGAAGCATGAGGGATTGATTTTAAATAATTTTTATGGACGGGGACTTCAAGCTGCTGTCGATATTTCTGCATAAATGATGAAAAACATTAAAAGGGGGGTGGGTGGGATCGACGGCGTGCCCAAGATAAACCTCGGGGCTGGGGAGGGGGGGTGTTGGAAGGTGCGGGGGGAGCTGCAAATCATGCTGCTGGCGGGTGAAGCCGCTCGCACTCCGTTTATTTTCCCCTTGCTGAGAGCGTCAGCCCCTTCCTCGCTGGCACTACCAGCAGCAGGGCGCTTATTAAACCAGCGCTGATTTAAAAGGCAGGGGGTGGGGGGGTCAGGGAGAAAAAAAAAAAAAAAAGAGGTTATGATAGGAAATGATGAGCTGGGTGGATGGATATCCCATCCCTAAGTGGCATTTGTTGATTTGTTCCTCGGGGAGCATCCCGGGGATGCGGTCCTGCGGCGGGGCGCGCACCGGCCGGCCCCCAGGGGACGGGGCTGGCGTCAGGCAGCAGCGGGTGCCCGCGGGCAGCGGGGGCTGATCGCTCACCTGGGTGTTTTCACTTCTTAGCGGGACCCTCCTGCCGTGGGGCTCCCCCTGAACCGCCCCCGTGGCCGGCGGGGGCTCTGGCTGCCTCCCCCGAGAGGCGTTTCAGCAGCACCCGTGGGTGCTGCCCCCCTCCCACCTTCCGTCCATAAGTCATTTAGTTGTTTTTCCACTTGCGTGGTGCCGGCCAGGACGGTGCCCGCTCTCCCCGCGTCCTGTCACAGCGCTGCTGAAACAATAACCAGGCGGTAGCTGGCACCCGCTCGGGAAGCATCCATTACCTCGGTCTCTGCAATCAAAAGCCATTTATAGTAAATGTGTTTGCTTTGTACTGAATTACTCACAATGCTGCCAAGTACAACCACACCAGCTGTTAATTAGAGTTTAGCTTTTATTACCAAAAAGTCTGCTCTGTTGATATGGAAAATGGGAATAAAAAGTCATTTAACCTATTGTGATGTGAAAATAAACTATGACTTGTTGGTTTAATTAAATAGTCTATTTATCTAGCCGGCAAAGTGTTTGAACATACAGCGGATTATGAGCAGCATTACCCTGACTTGTCTCCTGTTGTCTGAATAATCCCTGGTGTTTGACGTGACAGTTACCTGCTCAATGGCCCATTGATCTCGACAGGAATCTTTCAGCAGAAAAGTCCGATGCATCACTTTGCTTCCCAAGCTCTCTGCCCTCCCTTCTCCCCTCCCCAAGGACCTGCCATCTCCTTCCCACCACGCTCCTGCAGTTATTCCCACTGCGCAGCGAGGGGCATCAGCGTCAGCCCCATCCCTGCATCCCTGTCTGGGTGCACATGTTCTCTGCTTCCCAAAAACATTCCCGCTGGGCTCATTTCGGGATGTATTGCATGGGAGGAGTCTTATTGGGGGTTTCCAGCATGGGCTCTGTCTTCATCTTTTGCATCCTGCTCTTCAGGATGAAGCTGATAAAGGAGTTTCTTCGTGCTTGGATCTGATGGTCTTTGTTTTGTGCCTTTTCTTTGTCCCTGCAGCTCTGACTTGGATCATTGAGAAAAATCCGACAAACCGGAGAAGCGGGACACGGCTCGCGGTGAAGCCGGCACGCCGGGACCTCCGACTGGAGAGGTTTGGATGGCAGGCGTGGGGAGCCTACACGGAGCGGGTCCAGTGCTTCTCCTGGGGGGAGAAATGAAGGTGAGGAGTTATTCAGATGTTGAAAAGGAAAAAATTATTTCAAGGGGAAATGTGGTGGTGGGAAGGGTACGGAGGATTGCCCCTGTGCTCCCGGGAGGGCGAGCAGCTCGGCTCAGCGCCGCGGCTCCGGGGACAAAATGGCATCTGGGTACTGGGACACTGAGCCAGGCAGGAATGTAAATCCCGGAGTTTCCAGGGCACAGCTCTCTATTAGGAAACGAGATGGGCAGCGAGGGAGCTGGTGCTGATGCGATTTGGATGATTCAGGAGCGGGCTCGGAGCGGAGCTGTCAGGCGGAGCGATGCAAGCCGCCCTGGAGGAGACGACGGTTCTTCTGGAGGGAGTTCAAGGATCTTTACTCATCTGTGGCAGGAATGGCTTTGTTATTGCTTCTTTTCCTTCTTCCTCTTAGAGAGTATTTCGCCATCTGCCAAAGCTGGAGGGAAGATTTCTTGCTCGCCGGGCTGGGGAGGAGAGCGGTGGGGTCCCACCGGGGCTGGGAGGGAGACGCACGCGTTTTTCTGTCTCAGGCGCCTGTTTTGTTTGATACAAACCAAACCAAATGGTGCCACAGAGAATGTGTTCTGTCTCTGGGGACGTGGGGTTCTGCTCCTGGCCCAGGCCAGGGGCTTCTGCCCGTCCCACCCACCTCCTCTCCTCCCGTCCATCAGTCCTCCGTCTGACTTGCCTGGCTCGTCACGCCGCCGTTGGGCTGCGAAGGCGGTGGCCAGCCTTGGCGCCCGCTCCGCGGAGTGTGCCGGGGCATCTGCGTGTTGCAGCTCTGCCATCGTGCTCCCGTGGAAGGGGGGGCTGTGCTGCCTGCCTTACCTCCTCCCCCCAGCCCCGTGCCAGCCTTGCTGCGCCCCACGGCCCATGGCAGTGCCCTGCCGTGGTGGCAGGAGGCACCAAACAGAGGTGGCTTCCCTGTTGCCCTGGTCCTGGTTTTGTCCCCAGTGAAGTCAAACTAGTGCTGGCAAGATCAGGAGGAGGGTGTTTGCCTGGGTGGATTCCCGAGGAGAAGCTGGCCATCGACAGCAACGACGCTTTGGGCAGAAGTTCCACTAATCTTGGTGTTGCAACGTGTTCCCCGGGGAGCTGGGAGAGGAACCTGCTCAGCCTTGAGGTCGGTGCCCCGCTGCGTCCTGCGCCTTGTCCATCAGCGGTCTCCCCCAGGCCGACATGGGAGCTGCGTGCCAGTTCCCAAGAGCTCATCAGCCCTTCTAGCGAGCGGAGATGCTGCTGCTCCGCCGGCTTCTCCCTGGAAACCACCTTCAGCTGCTCTGGAGCCAGGAGCTGTGACCCTGCGCGGTGCTGCCGGCTGAGGAACAGCTTGTTTGGTGCCAGCCCCACGCTTCCTCTTTAAATCCCGCGGCGGTGGCACGGAGCACACGCGTCCCACACAGAACTGCGTCTCCACCGGAGCACTAAACTTGTCACGGCTGTTTACTTACGCTTTTGCACTGTTTGTGTAGTCAGAAGTCTTGATCTCGTATTTATCTTCTCTTAAAACAGCTAGAGTTTATAGTTTAAACACATTAATCATTTCCAAGCCTTTAAAGGGCTTTTAAGTGGAGACACTGGTTTTGTTTGCCTTTTAATTTTTATTTCAAGTCTCCCTTCCGAATCAGAAGGCGAGTGCTTTAAAGGACATTGAAGGAGCGCGGCCTCGTATAAACTGTGAGCCGATAACCACGTTCCCATGCTACAACCCCACGGCAGGGAGCCGTGCCTCGGAGGGACCCCTCGCGAGGCAGCCGCAGCCGGGTCCTCCTTGCCGGGGCTGCTTCGGCATCCGCGGAGCGGTGCCCCGGGTGGCAGGTCCCTTACGGAGGGCACGGGGCTCCTCGGGGGGGGTTCTGGGGTTCACGGCGCTGCATCTCCCGCCCGGGCCAGCCTTTCGGGTGGTGCGTGCGGCCGGCACCTCATGGGCCGGGGAGACGCTGCCAGCCGGGGTTTGTGTGGTCTGGCTGCGAGGGAGGTGCTAATGCATCCCCGGGTTGACTCGGCTGAGCTGCTCCAGGGCTCCAACCTGGATTTTTACAGTCCCCAGGTCTTACGAGTAGACGTTGCAGTGTTTTAGCTGAAGGTTAGAGGTGATCAGAAGTGCTGGCAAAGCGCAGCCTGCCAAAGGAGACGAGTGGTCACAAGCTGGGGGCTGCGTTGCCCTTTGGGTCATAACTCTCCCGTGCTGCTCTCGCCCCGTCATGGGGTTTGAGCCAAAAACCTCTCCCGCGGTGTTCGGGGAAGAGAGAGGGGGCATCCCGGCTCAGCCCCACCGAGCCACGCTGGCTCTCCTTCAGGGACCTGCCGCAGCCCTGCCGGGGACACGGCGCTCAGGAACGCGTTTGGTTATTTACTTTACAGGGACTAAATTCTGCCCAGAGTAAGAAAACTAATGCGGCATCCGTTTCATATAGAAATAATAAGCGTTGTGATGGGCTAATTGCTTCGGGGCATCGGTCAGGCACACAAAGCCTGCCATTAGCGAGGGGTTGTGACCTCAAGTCATCGGAGTCCGGCTAAAATGCATGAAATAAGGCTGATGGTTTCTGCTGATCACCGACAGCCAGGTGTCACTGGCTGGAGAGGCAGGATTTGTCTTCTCCAGCCCCTTTGGGCTCGGCACGGCTTCACCGCGGCGGCTGCCGAGCACTTTGTCACCGGTCCTCGGGGACTGCAGAGCTCGGCGTTGTTAATCCAGCACCTTGCAGAAGCAAAACCTGTGAAAAGCGAAGAGGGAGACAGGGCTGCTTGTCCCCGCGCCTCCCGAACCACTGGCCCAGCCGGCACATGAACAGCCCCCATCCCGGGAGGCGCCGGCCGCCCCGGCGAGGGAGGGATGCTGGAGACGTGCTCGGAAACAAGGGCACATTTTCCACCGCTCCCTCACGGCGGCCGAGGTGTGAGGTGCTGCTGTTTAATGGGGGTGTTGATGTTTCTCCCGCGGCGGCGTGGCGGTGGGACCTGTTTTTCCCCCACCGTGAGCGGCTGTAAAGGTGGATTTGCCGGAGCCCGTCTCCGTGCCACAACAAATTACTGTTGTTATTCTTGGAGTCCCACCTCGGCGCTGCAAACAGCTCCAGATGTGTTAGCGCTGAGCCTGGCTGGGTCTGCCAGGAGGCCCAGACGAAGCAGAGTGTCACCGCGAAGGGACCGGCACAGGCCGGGGCTGGGATGTAGCTCCACATAGCGGGGGCGGAAAATGGATGTGTTTTATTTTCTCCCGCCTTTCGGGATGGATGAGTGTCTGCATCCCACATTGCCAGGGCTGGAGCCGAGACCCGAGGAGGCTTGCCGGGTGTGGATGAACACAGATTTATCATCTCATTGCCTTGGGAAAGGGAATCGTGGTGGTGCTGGAGGGGCTGCAGGGCTCCGGGTGTTATAGCAGCAGCTCGTCATCTGCGTGACAGCCCCAGGAAGGGGGCATTCCTCCCCAAAACTCGGCACCCTGCACCAAGCGGGTGTCCCGCCGGCTGTGCTGCAGCTGGAGGGCAGCAGGAGAGCTGCCCTCATCCCTTGTTTTTTTTGGGAGCTCCATCACTTCCCAGGTGGTGAGCTGGACATGCAGAGCCCTTCCCCTTCGCAGCAGCCAGCGCAAAGTGTCGCGTGAAGGGCTGACCGCGTTTAAAGGACATCCCAAAAGAAGCAAAGTCCGTGTGTGTTTCATGTAGGACCTCTAAATTCCCCAGCGATGGTCGGGAATCGGCCTCAAACCACCCCAAATCCACGAGGTGGATTTGCTGGTGAGCAGGGGGACGCTGGGGGGGAAACGAGTGAGCAGCGACGCCGGCAGGGCTCCGGCACTGAGATCTGGCACTCTGGCAGGCGATGTGGATTGGACACGCTCCCTGGAGGGCTGTGGGTTCCCAAACCAGCACATAAATTACAGCCAGGCTTCGCTAACCCGGCACTCACGTCTGCGACGTCAAACCCAAACCAGACCCTGAAATTCCCGGCGAGAACAGGATCCCGCTGAACCGAGGGCGAAACCCAGCAGAAACCCAGGGCGTGGCGTTTGGCACAGCTCTTGCCACCCCAGCCAGCCACGAGCAAACTCTTTAAGCTTCTTATTAAAAATAGGATGCGGTAATTATGCTTTTGCACCGGCTCCTTCGGTGCTCTGCAGGGAAGGTGACCCGAGCTCTGAAGCCGTGGCTTGTGTGAGCCCCGGGGGAGGTGGGAGCAGCCTTTGCTCCCAGGGAATGGGAGTCCCTCGCGAAAGCTTCATCCACATGGGAAGCTGAGAGCAGGTGAGTTTGTCCCAAATATCCCCCCTTTTGGGCCAAAGCAGGGGCAAAGCCTGTATTTCTCACCATCCTGTTTTGTACTCCAGTCGCGTGACTGCTGTTTCTCGGGGTTTTCTGCGCATTTGTCTCTTTTTCTGTTGCTCTCCCCGCAGCTTGGGTGATGCTACGGGTATCTTTAATAACTGCCTTCCCATAAGCAGCTCTTCTCCAAAGTGTTTACAGTCTCCTCAAGTTTTGGCCTGCAAGGTGAAACAGTGAAAGGAAAGGCAAGAGGCGGCTTGGGGAGTAAGTCCGTGGAGGCTGGGAGCACCTGAGGGCCGCAGTGGCGATGGGCCGGTGGGGAGGAACAGCCAGTGGCCCAGGGAGATGCCGCATCCATGGAGCAAAGGGCCACCAAGAGGATGAGGGGACTGGGACACCTCTCTGATGAAGAAAGGCTGAGGGATTTGGGTCTCTTCAGTCTGGGAAAAAGACGACTGAGGGGGGATCTTATCAACGCTTATCAATACTGAAAGGGGGGGTGTCAGGAGGATGGGGCCAGGCTCTTCTCAGTGGTGCCCAGCGACAGGACAAGGGGTAACGGGCACAAACTTGCCCATGGGAAGTTCCACCTCAACACGAGGAGGAACTTCTTTGCCGTGAGGGTGGCAGAGCCCTGGCACAGGCTGCCCAGAGAGGTGGGGGAGTCTCCGTCTCTGGAGACATCCCAACCCCGCCTGGAGGCGTTCCTGTGCCACCTGCTGTGGGTGACCCTGCTCTGGCAGGGGGTGGGACTGGGTGATCTCCAGAGGGCCCTTCCCACCCCCACCGCTCTGGGATTCTGTGTGACATATGTCGTTTCCGTAGGTGACTTTCTGCTGGGAGAGCCCGCTGGGTGATTCCTCTGCTGGCAGACGGCACAGCCCCCTGCGGTCCCTCCACCGCCGAGCAGGGATGGATCACCCCCCACCGGGCAGCGATGCTCAGCACCGAGGGAGCTGCCTGCATCTTCCCGCTGCTGTGCAAATATTAGCTAATTAAGTGGCAGCAACCTTATCTAAAGGACACTTGTGATGGCGTTGTTTGTGGCCACAGCAGGTAACGGGGCGGGGGGAATTAATTCCCAGAAGTCATTTGCAAAAAAGAAAAAAAAAAAATAAGAAGAAAAAGGTGGTGTTGGAGCTGGGCAAGGATTTCAGCGAAGCTGTAGTTGGGAGGAGGTTACGGCAAGGGGGGACTCCCAGCTGGCTGGGGGTGCCAAGGGAGACCCCAGGGCCTGTCTCCCGTGGACCTGGGTTGGGTGCAGGGGCCAGGCTTCCTCCGGGCAGGGGGTGGCAGCCACCCGTGCCAAAAAAGCCAGTGAAGGGGGTGCGAAGGCACCGGTGTCCCGCCAGCGGTTGTGTAGCTGGGGGGTTCAGGGGAAGCGCCGGAGGTGTCTGCTTTTACTGTGCCCAAAGAAACCAGGTCTGAAACCTCAGCGCTTTGAAGGAAGGGAAAAGTCATTTCAGGACCCCTCCAGTTCTCATCTCCATCACCCCCCCGCCACCCCCACAGGCACCTTCATCTCTGCTGCTGCCCTCCAGGGTTTGCTGCCCGGTGGGAGGCTCGTCCCTGCTCCCAAAGCTCATCCCCACTCCCACAGCTCGTCCTCGTCCCCACTCCCAAGGCTTGTCCCCACTCCCAAGGCTTGTGCCCCCTCCCACAGCTTGTCCCCATTCCCATGGCCTTTCTCCGCTCTCAAAGCTCATCCCGGCTCCCGCAGCTCATCCTCATCCCCACTCCCATGGCTCGTCCCCATTCCCGTGGCTTTTCCCTGCTCCCAAAGCTCATCCCCACTCCCACAGCTTGTCCTCATCCCCACTCCCGTGGCTCATCCCCACTCCCACAGCTCATCCCCATTCCCAAGTCTTGTCCCTGCTCCCGGAGCTCATCCCCACTCCCACGGCCCGTCCTCACCCCCACTCCCACAGCCCCCCGTTGGCGGCTGCTGGGCCGGGGCTTCGAGGTAAAAGGCATTAAAGGTTGTGAGCCCTCGGGGCTGGCGGTGAGGAGGGCTGGCCAAGTGGCTACGGCAGGGCTCCCCTGAGGGTGATGCATCCTCGTTTTATCTGCGAACCGGATGGCTGCTCTCTGCGATGTTTATTTTAAGCCATCTTGCTAAATATTGTGAATTACTTCTGTTTATGCATGAGCGGGCGACGCCGAAAGCAGTCTAAGAGGTTCAGATAAGGTTCCCAATAACTTGCAGGGAGACTATTTCTGCTCCCCTGCCAAAAAAAAAAAAAAAAAAAATCTCCTGGGTATAAAATGTGAGGGGCAAACTGGGAGCCCGGTAGTGCCCAGGTCTCCCCTGCGCTGGCGATGCTGCTCACACACGTTCTTCTTTTCAGAGAGGGAAGGACAAAGTGGCCGTTCGTGCGCGGAAGGTCCATGTGCACATCGTTATCTTGTGCCTGGGAACTCGAAGTTTCCCTCTTGCTTCCTTCATTAACGTCTAGCAAGTTCATTTTGTATCTTGCTGTAGAGGTCAGTGCACCGAAAGACTTTTTTTTTATTATTACTTTTTTAAATTTTTTTTTAAAAATCGTTGGAAACAAGTGAGGTTGGAGGTTAAGTGTTGGATTTGCAGCTAAAGGCGTTCTCCAGGTTGCGCCAAGCAGTGAGGGGACTCGAGGTCTCGCGTCTATTGCTTTAATTGCAGAAAAACGTCGCTGATTTTTATCCAAACAAAGAGAAACAGTTCCATTAGGACAAGGCGGGCAGCAAAATGTGGGCCTTTCTATTGAAAACTTCTATTGAAAACTCCGTCCTTTAAGCGCCTCCCCAGCTCCTGCAGCTCTGCAATTGTAACAAATGCTTTTTCCATAAGATGTCAGTGTGGCACAGGAGTTTAGGTGCTTGTTTGTTATTGTGGGCGTAATCCATCACAGGCAGAGGCTGGAAAGCCATCTTCTGGACTGCCACCAAGTTTCGGCTCGTTTACAGCTCACAGCACTAATTTTTCCGCTGGCGGAGGGCGAATTGCTGCGCTGATCCGGTGCCACGAAGGGACGATCGCTCACCTCCAGCGGTAGAACGGGGGCGAGATGTGCCCAGCAGCCCCGGCCTCTCCTCCTGCCTCCGCGTGTGCCGCACTTTCATCCTCCTGACTCCGCTGGGCTTCTTTCACACCCCGAAAAATCCAGCCTCGAACGCTCCTTCCTCTGTTCTGCGCGTTTGAAACGATAGGCAGGAAAAAATGTCGGTGTGTTAATAATATTCTGGCTCTCTTTTACGCGCCAGATGTAACCAAAATAGGGTGCAAAAAAGCCCCCCACTTAGTGATGCTTTTGGCTGCCGTCTGACTTCAATGGTGCGTGAGGAAGGGAAGGCAGGACTCCATAAAGGAGGGTAAATGCGGGTGCCTGGGCAGTGTTTTCTCTAACCTTCTCATGGGATATTCTCCCTCCGGAAGCCAACCTGTGGGGAGAGCTGGAGGTGGCCTCCCGCCGGGCCAGCCACGTGCTCGGAGCCAGGTGCTTCGCTGGCGGAGCCATTGGTGAGCCCAGAGGAAGAAATCAGACTTATTAGGAGAAATACAAACGAGAAAACGAGAAAAACAGCCAGGGCTCCGAGCCATGAAACGCAAGGAACAGCCCCGCAAGACTCGCGGCTCTAACGCAGCGGGGAGTTTTATTTAACTCGGGGCCGCGCCGTGCTGGTTTTGCGCTGGAAGTTTTTCGGTATCAAGATTTGGCTTCTAACGTGGGACTGAGCTCGTAATTAGAGCCCTGCGCCAGCTCTTCCCGCTCGCCCTGGCCCCGTCCTCCCGCAGAGGTACAGTGATGCTCTCCCTCATGCTCCCCCTGATCTCTCCGTCGTGCTCCCCCTGATCTCTCCGTGATGCTCTCCCTGATCTCTCCGTCGTGTTCCCCCTGATCTCTCCGTGATGCTCTCCCTGATCTCTCCGTCGTCCTCCCCCTGATCTCTCCGTCGTGCTCCCCCTGATCTCTCCGTCGTCCTCTCCCTGATCTCTCCGTCGTGCTCCCCCTGATCTCTCCGTCGTGCTCTCCCTGATGCTCTGCACGATGGTGGCTGCCAGCCCCGGGGCGAAGGGAGGAAGGATGCTTCTCCTCCCCAGCTTGCCCATCTGCAGGGAGGTGGGCTGATGGTGGCAGCAGCTCCTCAGCTCCCGGTGTGGGCTTAATTGCCCCGCTGACGAAGCTGTGCTCGTCTAAGGGCTCTCAGTCTTGGATTTGCTAGGCAGGAGTGGCTCCAAAGGCTGCTGAAGCCCATGGAAAGCCTCCTGTTGACCTCATTAAGGGCTGGCTCGATGCCTAATGGCAGACAAAGGGCTCTCCCCGCGCAGCGCTGGCTGCGAGCGCAGCACTCCGGCCCCCGCTCTTCCAGCGGCAAGGACTTCATGGGCCGAGGGGCTTTATTTCCTCTCTGGGTAATGGGCACGCTTGGATAGTTCGGATATTGCATAGTCCTTTTCCTTCTCTAGTTTCAATTTGATATTTAAATCCAGTAATATGTGTAATAATCTGCCTGTCTGGGATTAATATAATGTTATATGTTTCTTGAAAGCCTTGCTGATCCCGTAGTTAATTTAATCTTTTATTAACATTAACTAGCTCATGTGGTGTCCAGCAAGCCTGGGGAGGACGCTTTCCAATACCAACAGATGACAAAGAGATGAAAATATAATAGCAGATGAATTCCTCCTTTACCACAAAAGCGGGAACGACAACAAGGCTCCGGCAAAGAGCCTTCTCCTGCTCGGAGAGTATTGTCTCACAGGCAGAGCACGTACTGTGCTGCTAACGGGAATTGCCAGGAAGTAATACTTATTGTCGAGGCTTTGAAATGGTAAAGGAAGAGATTATTGAAAGGCATATCTTTGGCCTAGGAGCAGCCTGCACTTAACAGCTATCAATGCACAAGTGCCAAGAGGAAAATGTTAACCTCCCTGGTGCCAAAGAGACTCCGCGGATCCATTCTTTGGCTGCTGTGCAACATTATAAAACAGAAATAATGGCATGCTGGAAAATGGCCATTTCGCTGCTAGAAACGCTGCGCTTGTGCAAATGCCAAGGCTCTGCCTCTGGCAGAGGCACGGCTCTGCCGGGATCAGGAGTGTCACCGCGGCGGCGTGCCGGTCCCTGCCAGCCCGGCCGATGCGGGCAGCACCCGTCGCACCCTGCTGCAGTCTTGGGGGTGACCCCGGCACCCGTGACCATCCCCGCGGCACCCGTCCCACCGCAGGCATCCGCTTCGGGTGCCCGGAGCCCAGCAGCCCCCGAGGGCAGCGGGTGCGTGGCGAGGAGGGGGGTGCAGGAGCATGAGCGGGGCTGGAAGCCCCCCCCCCGGCGCGGCACCCGCCCGCTGCAGGGGAGCTTGGAGAGATCCAGCAGTTTCATTAATTTCCAATTGAGTTTTTGCCGGCGCGGCTCGCTGCTCTCCCTCAAAGGAAGCGGCTGGGCGCAGTTTGCTGTCTCTGACACATCCCCGTGCTGGGATAACGCTGGCATTGGATCCAGATGGGGAGAGGCTCTGCTCCGGCGGTGCAGAGGGAACCCATTAGCAGCACGCCGTATTCCAAGGAATTCCTTTTCAATTTCCTTCCCGATTATACCGCTGATCCCCAAGCATGAACCCTCCCCTGGTCTCCCTTTGGTTTGTCTCTGCACTAACTCTCCTTGAACTTGCATATTTTCTTTTCGCTTCATCCTATTTTGGCAGTTTTGCTGGGGCTGGGCAGCCGGCAGGGCCCGCGCTGCTGGGGAGCGGCTCCGCACGGGGCCATCAGGTGCCTCTTCTGGGACGTGCTGGAAGACGGGCCACGGGGTACGTGGATCAGGGGGGCCTTTGGGGGCTGATTTGTCTTCAACGCAGAGCCCTACAAAAATACAGCACCCGCACGGTGCTCGCTTTTCACGGGAGACTTTTCGCTGCAGCTTCTCTGAGCCTCTTCAGGTGGGATGAGGGAGATGCACTCCCCAGTCTGTGATGGGAAGTCCTTAATTTCTGTCTCTGCCGAGCCTCTGAAGATGACCGCGCTATTTTTAAGTGGTTCGATGCAGCAGCGATTAGGCTTTGAGGGAGCAGGACGGCGCGGGGTGGTTTTGTTAGCCGTGGGAGCCTGGGGAAAGGCTCGGAGAGGGCTGTCCTTGCACGGAGCGGGCTGTGATCCTGCTCACCTTCTCCCGCCTGGCAGCAGGACCTGCCTGCGCCCCGTCCCCCTGGCGCCCAGCCCGACAGCTCCCCAGGGCTGGGCCACCTCTGTCTTTCTGTGGCAGCCGCACATCTGCTGGTCCTCATCCGAAACGCCGTGCAAGTGAGGAATGGAGCATCCCCCCGTGCTGCGCCGGGACTAATCCTTCTCCAGCCCCAACGCGACGGCTGGGCAGGTGACCTCTCGTTCCCCACAGGACAGATGCCTCTTTACATGTATGTACATATATATCACACAAATACGGTATTTGCTTCCTCTCCCATCTACAGGCCGCTGGTGACTCGGCTTCAGCTGTTTATAGCCCCAGATTCCTCCTTGCAAGTACTCGGCAGCATCCTATCGGACCCACGCAGGGGATGCTTTTACATTTGCCCGTAGGATGTTCTCGCTCTGGGTCGTTCTGCCCTGGGCAGAGAGAGCAATTCCGAGATCTCCCTTCCCCTTTTTTCCTTTCCCAGTGGCGGTTCGATGCCAGCCCGCGCGCTGTGTTTTGGGGACAGGACCTGTGTTTGCTCTGTGCCGGGGTGACCGCGGCTGGTGAGTACCGCGGGTGACGGGTGGCTCTGCCCGAGCTGTGCCGCTCCTCGCGCCGGTGCCTGCAAGGGCGGGGGTTTAGAAACTGAGCCTGGGTGCAAATTTGGCCTTGAATATCCAGCGTGGGAATTTTCTTCTGCCCGCACCCAGCCTTGCTTTTGCAGCCTGCCCAAAACCCAGCACCGTGAGGGATGAACCGAGGTGGGGTTTGGTCATAGAATCAGGGAATTGCCAGGGTTGGAAGGGACCTTTCAGATCATCAAGTCCCACCATCAACCCAACACTGACAAAGCCATCACCAAACCATATCTCTAAGCGCTACATCTGTCCGTCTTTTAAATCCCTCCAGGGATGACGATTCTACCGCTTCCCCGGGCAGCCTGTTCCAATGCTTAATAACCCTTTCCGTGTAAAAATTTTTCCTAATATCCATCCTAAACCTCCCCTGGCGCAACTCGAGGCCGTTTCCTCTCGTCCCATCGCCCGTTCCTTGGGAGATAGCCAGAGGCCGGCAAAATGCTGGTTAAACCCCGGCTTCCCCAGAGCAACGCACCCAATTTGCACACTGTGAAATCAGACCAGTACAGGCTGTAAAGGCAGGGAAGCGGGAAAAAAAAAAAAAGAGGAGTTGGTATAAACGGGATGGTTAATGGGGTTTTCACTGGTTTAGTGTGAGAAGTTAGCAAATGAGGTGGGAAAGCCCAGGCTCTGTTTTCTGAGCTGTAAGCTACGGACAAAAGTAAACTTTGGGAAAGTGTGGTCTCCTCTGAGGTCTGCTCCATGGTGAACACGGTGGGGCTTTCCAAGCCTCAACTGTTTTTGCTGGGCTAATAAAAGTTATAAGAAGTGAAGGAAAAGACGTAGCGGAATCGGGCTATGCGAGAGCCAGGACCTGAGCTGAAACTTCAGATCTGGGCCCAGCTAAAAAAAAAAAAAAACTAAAAAAAAACCAGACCAAAATCCAGCTTGTGACTCCAGACGGGGGCAAGATGCAGCGCAGCAAACGCTAAGCTGTGAGGTCTGGGGCGTGCGAAGCTGCCAGCCCCCGGGTAGCTCCATCCCCTGCCAGTTTCCCACAAGGTCTTTACATTTTTTTCAGGTATGGGTCTGGGTTTAATTTGTTGGGGTTTTTTTTTTGTTCGTTTTTGGGTTTTTTGGGTTGTTTTTTTTTGCTTTGCGAGAAGGTGCACCAGCGTGTGCTCGGGGAGGCGTAAGCGGGGGGGCGGGGGGCGGGTTGCGGTGGCGAAGCAGGGGCGGAGGAGGTGGAAAAATCACAGTCTGGGAAAAAATTGGCTTTCGCGTACATCTGGGGAAGGTTGCTCATTAGTGCAGAGTCACCACACCGGGGACCACCGCGTGAAAGGTAGAAATCGTCAGCGCTGGGCTTCGAGACGGCGAGGGAATATTAATGAGAGCTGCTAAACTTCACCTTAAGACAAACCCACGTAGAAATTCAGGATTTAGTGCTGGGAAAAAAACCTCCCCGAGCAAGGCTCCCTCCCCCCGCCCCCGAGGCCGCCTTCTGCCCCACCTGGATGGGGAGAGCGGCTGGTGACGGGGCAGGACGGTCCCTCGCCGGAGCAGCGCAGGGCACGGCAGCCCTCCTGCAGCCGGACCGTCTGTGCAAAAACCGTCTGGGTTTCACGGACATTTTACAGACATTTGAGCGCTTTGCAGGGGGCAACTTCCCCGCTGCCGGAGGAGCTGAGCCCGGCTGGGATGGAGTTGTCGTTGTGGGAGACGTTGCCGTGAATCAGAGCTTTGGTGCGTCAAGAACTGGGGTTTGGGGAACCCTCGTGTGTCCCCGCGCGGGACCGACCCCCTCCCCAAACCCATCTTCAGGGTAAAGCTGCTTGGAAGGAGCTTTTGTAATCAGCAGCGTAATGGCTCCGGCTCCGCTAGGTGTGTCGTTACCGCGCTCCGACACTCGCCCTGTTGTGTCTTAGTGTTTAATGGGTGCTTGGCATACCCGTGGTCTAAGCCTGCCTGGGACCCACTGGAGATAAACTCCTCCTCCATTAACATCAACTGGAAGTTTTGATGGGATTGAGGAGGAACATACCTGGGACAAATCATTGTTTTATGTCTTAGAGAAGCAAGACCTAAGAGGCCTCCAGACGCGCGGTGAGAGAACCATCAGCCATTAACGTGAAGGTATAATTTGTCTCTCATCCTCCTTAACATCGGGCTGAGGGATACTTTCTAGGTAAATACAACGCTCAGCTGTCTTCTTGGCACGGCGGATGAGGGCAAATCCACTTCCTTGGCAGATTATAATGATATACATTAGCCACCCAATTTAGTGAAAAATATTGTTTTCTCCTAATTAACCAAATTGTTGCAAGCTAGGTTGCTGACTCCTGGGGAAGTTACAGTTTCTGCCTTCTAGGCTTGCTGACAAGAGATGCATTTATCTCCAATTCAGATCACTGGAGAGGGTTCTTGGTATTTTATTACCACATGCAACTTTCTGGCTGTTACTAGGAGATTAATGAAGAAGGGAGGGCGGGGGTGAGGGGAGTTCAGCAACAGTCTGTGCATGACAAATATTAATTATATTTCATTTCATATGCAGATGATGCAATCAGCTGTGCCACACTGGAGAGAACACTTTTGTCTGGGTTTGTTTTTTGACCTTGAGAGGGCCGTGTTTCCCCCCCTCCCTTCTTCCTGCGCATCAGAATTCACATCTTAATTACGCTCTGTGATTTGAGTTCCCTTTCATACGCGCAGATTAGCGAGTGTTAACACACGGGATAGACAAGATAACTACCTGTGGGTCAGCTAACTCTCGCCCTGGAAGGATCCTCCTGCGGGATAGTCCCGATGCCCCAGGGAGAAGGAACCACCGCCGGCGTCTCCTTCCACCAGCCCGGAGTTGCCTCCTCAGGACACGTGGAGGGACTCAGCGGTCTCTCACCCGCCGGGATGAGCGGTGGCACAAAGAGCCACAAGGATGATCCGAGGGCCGGAGCCCCTCTGCTGGGAGGACAGGCTGAGAGAGCTGGGGGGGTTCAGCCTGGGGAGGAGAAGGCTCCGGGGAGACCTTCCAGCCCCTGCCAGTCCCTAAAGGGGGCCTACAGGAAAGCTGGGGAGGGACTCTTTATGAGGGAGAGGAGCAATAGGATGACGGGGAACAGTTTTAAATGGAAAGAGGAGAGATTGGGATGAGATCTGAGGAAGAAATTCTTTGCTGTGAGGGCGGTGAGCCCCTGGCCCAGGTTGCCCAGAGAAGCTGTGGCTGCCCCATCCCTGGAGGGGTTCAAGGCCAGGTTGGACGGGGCTTGGAGCAACCTGGGCTGGTGGGAGGTGTCCCTGCCCAGGGCAGGGGGTGCCACTGGGTGGGCTTTAAGGTCCCTTCCAACCTGAACCACTCTGTGATTCTATGATTTACCTACTGCAGGTCTGGGCACGGCAGAGGGCCTGTCCCGAGGGGGTCCCCAGCACCCTGTGGAGCCTGCAGGCGTCACCTCCTGCACCGGAGAGCCTTCGTCAGCGGTGGGGATGGGGAAGGTGCCGGGGGGGTGAGCGTTAGTGCTTGTGCAGGGATGACTGAGCTGGGAGCCGGCGTGGCAGGGCTCAGGGATGCTATTCATAGCATTTATAGCAGTTAGGGTAATTGTCTTCCCGAGCAGAGAGGAGTGAAGGAGAGTAACGGGCAGAACGGACTTTTAATGGTGTTTTATTAAAGTTTTGAGCTTTGGTGCACACCTGGGGTGCAGCTCAGCGTGGCCCCACGGCAGAGCCTTACCTGGCCCCCTCGGGGGCGACCTCCTCCGTGGGACGCAGCCGGGGGGAGCCAGGCACGCTGTAACGAGCCCACCTTCGTTTGCACGCCAGGGCAAACCGCCGAGAGGATGGGGCTGGTGGCCCACGGGCGAATGGTGAGTGGCCACCAGTTGGGCATGGCATCCAACAGCGCCACTATACAGGGAGTCTGAGGGGCCAGGAGGATTTATTGGGAAAGCATTGGGCCAGCGGGGCCGCTCTGTGTCCTGGGGTAAGGTTGAGAGAGATTCGGGTTGAATACAGAGTATTCAATGTGTGTATGTGTATGTATATATATACACACATACGTGCTCTCCCTTCATGTGTGTGCACATATATATGCACATATACACATATATGTATCTGTATGTATGCATATGTGTAATTAGAAGTGTCTTTAAGTGTCCCATAGCAAAAATGGAGCTAGTAAAGGGCGTGAATTCTCTTAATATTCCAGCCGAGCAGCCCTTGGCTGGAATTCCAGCTTTTTTATTAAAATTTGCTTCAAAGCCTTCATCCACGGTAGTATTTTTTCTGTCTTTAAGATCTTAGTGCTTATAAATGTCATCACCCCTGGCTTTTATTTTGTTCCGTGAACTCTCGCGGGCTCTGGGAAGCGGCGGCGGTTTATAGTTCCAAGGAGCCGCTCTGCGGGTCGGGAGCTGCCGGCCCCGGGTAGCGCCTGGCGAAGCCGCCCCGGTGCTAATGCGCTATAAATAATCATAATGTAAAGAGACGCTGTCAGCTTAAATACATCAGGCTTGTTTTCTCACAGAGTGGCAATTTGCTCTGTCATTTATAGTTATGCAAAGTAAGGGTAAAATAGTAATATCCTCATCTGCTAATAGCTTACGAGCGGCTCTCGGAGGGGGACGGCTGTGCAGAGCCGGGGAGAGGTGCGTCGGGCTGCAAGAAGCCTGGAAACCCCTCGTGTCTGGCACCCTGGGCTCTGACAGCCCATCGGCTTTTAAGACTTCTCCACTCCGGCGTGTTTCCTTGCTGCTTGTGTTTCCCCAGCCTCTGGCATTTGTTTTTCCAGCCCTTTGCACCCTTTTCTTGCGCTCTTAAGTGAAGTAGTTATTCCCAGGGATAGTTTTCTGCTAAAGTTTGTTAAAGCTGCTTTGCTTTAACGGAGGCATTTTGTCATAGAATCATAGAATTGCTGGTGTTGGAAGGGACCCTTCAGATCTTCGAGTCCAGCCATCAACCCAACTCTGACAAAAACCATCACTAGACCGTATCTCTGCCCGTCTTTTAAAACCCCCCAGGGATGATGCCTCAACCCCTTCCCTGGGCAGCCTGTTCCATACATCCCGTCTATAGCTATTGTTTTGCCAAAAAATGTTTGGCGTGCTTAAGACGCAAGTGTTGAAGTTGTTATTTCTTCCTGCAGGAGCCCTCGGGGTCACCCGTCTGCTCTCAAACACGTGTAACCCCAACGCCATGGCACAGGACCCGCGTCCCCGAGCCTCTTCCAGGGGCCAGGGGACGTTCTGCTCTTCACCCCGCTGGTCCTCGCGCGAGGCAGAGGTGCTGGCGGAGGGAAGGGAGGATTCCCAGACGAGCAAGGATTCCCAGACCTCACGGATCCTGCGCATCAGCCCAGCCGAGCAGCCGAACGCGGCTCTTTGGGAAGCGGCTCATTAAGTAAGGGGGTGTCGGCGGGGTTGGCGCGGGCTGGTGCTGCTGCCCCGCGCTGCGGGAGGAGGAGGTGCCCTGGGAATGGGCGGCTTACGCTGAATTTCGGATTTATTCTTCTGACCTCCACCACCACCCACCCCCGTCCAGGATCGCAGGCACCACACAGGCTGGATCTGGCCGTTTTTGGCTCTGTTCCCACCCCCCCCCGGCCGAGGGTTTTTTCCAGGTAAGTGGCGTTTGCTCGTCTCCAGGATTAGCCGACCGCTGTTTCCTCTGGCTCCCCGCTGCCCGAGGGACCTGCGTGGGGTGATGCGGAGGGGCCCGTTTGAACCCTGCCGGCAACGGCTTGTGCGAGGGACCCCCCCAGCCCCGATCCTGCCGTGTCCCCACGGGTGCTGAGCAGAACTGGAGGAGGACGTTGGCTCTTCTTGCTGATCTAAGGTCAGGGCGACCCTGGTTTGGGGGACAGCCAGGTCTGCGAGCGCGTGTTTCTGACAATACGGGACGGTCGAAGGCCACGCAGTGAATCCCCAGTGATCGGTTTGCTTCAAAGTGGATCTATGGCGTGTGTTTCACGCGCAGAGCCATTGGCACCTGGAAGCGGGATTTAACGTCCAACAAAAGCCGTAAGAACCAGCGGTGACAGCCCCAGCCCCCCCGCGGCGCAGGGGAGAGCCTGGGGTACAACACCCCAATTCCAGCAAAAAGTATTTTTCCACCGTTTCTCCCTGACGGATGTCCGGCCTGAGCACCTTCTGCCTGGCTCTGCCCTGGATTTAGCCCCAAGCCGTGACCCCCGGGCATCCCCCAGCGGCCGAGCAGCATCCAGCCCGCCCCTCGGATGCTCCCCCCGGGCTGCTAATCCATTGAGTATTTAATTGATTCTTCATTTTCTGCCTTCCCCGTATAGGTACGAGCGTTCTCCTAACCTTTCGAATTCATGCAGGTTTGGGTTTTTTCCACTGTGGGGCTTCCCCCCCGCCCCCCCCCTTTTTCTTTTTTCAAACAGACAAGATAGCTTAAGAGCTCTTATCTGCAAAGGGAAAAAAAAATAGTCTTAATCCCCATTTAATAACATAATATCAGCAGGTAACATGTTCAATATGGCAAAAGAACTCCAGCACCAGGTCAATAGGGTAGCTATAATTTTTAGCAATAAACAAAGCCTGCTTTTAATTACTTCTGTGAAATTGCTTGATCCGTGCATGATTAAATATTCATTCTGTGTAACTAGACAGTTTCTTTGTATATAGATCCATATTAAATTTAGCTGGCATCCTGCCCACACAACACATCTAATAAATTCCTTTTAATGTGCTGCAGCTTTGAAGACGTTTTCCCTCCCCTCTTCCCCCCGCCTCTCCCCCCCATCTAATTTGTATAAATAGCTGATGTCTCTGCCTTACCTGGGCGACCGCGCGCTCGGGATACACATGGAATATTTTAGGAAGGGAAGTGATGGTATTTGGGGGAGACGTGGGAAAAATAAACCTTCTGATCGCTCGGTGATGGATCTGCTAGGGGAAAAAGTGACTCTCAGACCTTGTTTTTTCACTGGCTTGCCAGCTAACTACTTTGGCAGCGTGTGCAAGAGGAAAAAAAATCCCTCCTTTTAAAGTAAAGCCAGGGCTGATGTAAATATTTATGTAATATTTTATTACAATCCGAATTTACTTCTTGATTGAAAACATTTCCTAGTAACCTTCTGGAAAATCAAATTAATATGTAATTTAAGTGTCTTGATTTTTTTTTTATTATTATTTTTTTTTTTTATAGTGGTCTTACCAGGAATGCTGATGTCCGTAGGTAGGGCAGAGAGGTTGGGTCTCGAGGTCTGCGATTGGGGCAGGGGGGGGATGCCCGTGGGCGAGCAGCCCTTGCCGGGGTTTAAAGCTTCATCCTCGGGGACCCCTCGTCCTGCCCGGGGCTGGGGGCAGCAGCAAAACCCCCGCTGCTTTTTCTGCCTCTCTCTAATTGCGGGAAGGCGCGTTGATCGATACAGCGCGACGTTGACGCGAGCCAAGCGAGCAAGCAGGCACACGCGTCCCACCCGGGGGCTGTGGCAATTAATCGGTTCGGGGTGTTCACCTCAGCACGGCCAGCCCCAGCGTTCCTCCCCGTGGCCTGGCACGGGGATGGGGCTCCTGGCTCACACCGAAGGACGTTCCCCTCCCAGAGACGCCGTCAGCCCTCTGTCGGATGTGTGGGCGCTTGAGCGAGCTCCGTTTACGCTCTGCTGCCGACGCCAGTCCAAAAAGTGTAAATGTTGGTATGGAAGAGGTGATGGGTGAGCTGCAAGTGGGTGAGATCCGGCCGCGGGCTGCTGAGGTGTGCACAGGGGCACGGGGCAGCGCTGGGCGTCGCACCATCTGTTGATGGTCAAGGACTGAATCTCATGTCTCCCACAGCCAGCCTTTCGGAGGGGCCAGATTCAAGAGTTGGTCTTTGACTAAAAACTGGCAGCTTTTCTTGTGGTCCAGAGAATGCCTCTCGCCTGGGGCCGAAGGCAGCAGGCTGTGCCTGGGGCTGTTCCTGCCTGCGTCCCTGCCTGCACCTGCCCTGGGGCTGCCTGCCCATGCCTGCACCTCACCGAGCATCCCGCTGGCTCTGATGGCACCGGGGGGTCCAGGCATGGGAGGACTTTAAAGTTCTCCCCAGTGTCGGACTGGGTCCGGTTGGGAGCGTGAGCGGCTTTGCGATCTCTGCCTCAGCGGATGGGAATCACGGAGGAGAACGATTTCCAGCCGGGGAGCGCTGGGCTCTCACAGGGTCCCTCTGGCACCTGCTGGAGAGCAGCTCTGTGGAAAGAGACCTGGGAGTCCTGGGGGACAACAGGGTGACCATGAGCCAGCGATGGGCCCTGGTGGCCAAGAAGGCCAAAGGCATCCTGGGGGGCATCAAGAAGAGCGTGGCCAGCAGGTGGAGGGAGGTCATCCTCCCCCTCTGCTCTGCCCTGGGGAGGCCACAGCTGGAGCCCTGGGTCCAGTTCTGGGCTCCCCGGTTCCAGAAGGACAGGGAACTGCTGGAGAGGGGACAGCAAAGGGCCACCAAGAGGATGAGGGGACTGGGACACCTCTCTGATGAAGAAAGGCTGAGGGATTTGGGTCTCTTCAGTCTGGAAAAACGACGGCTGAGGGGGGATCTTATCAACGCTTATCAATACTGAAAGGGGGGTGTCAGGAGGATGGGGCCAGGCTCTTCTCAGTGGTGCCCGGGGACAGGACAAGGGGTAACGGGCACAAACTTGCCCATGGGAAGTTCCATCTCAACACGAGGAGGAACTTCTTTGCTGTGAGGGTGGCAGAGCCCTGGCACAGGCTGCCCAGAGAGGTGGGGGAGTCTCCGTCTCTGGAGACATCCCAACCCCGCCTGGAGGCGTTCCTGTGGCACCTGCTGTGGGTGACCCTGCTCTGGCAGGGGGTGGGACTGGGTGATCTCCAGAGGGCCCTTCCCACCCCCACCACTCTGGGATTCTGGGATTCTGTGAGATGGCTGAGCCAGCTCCAACATCAGCAATGCCTCCAAGTCACAGACTGGGGTCCCCCAGGTGTGTCCAGTGACCGTGGCACTTGAGGGTCTCGGTGTCACCACCTGCGGGTGCTCCAGCACCCATCGCTCCTGCCGTGGAGATCTCTGGGCCAAGCCTTTGTCCATCCGCGTTTCCTTTTCCACCACGAGCCTCTTCATTGATATTGCAAATTGAATGAAATAGCTAGCAGATTTTAAAATTAATCATGAATTTGCTTCTGTCATCAAGGCCGCATTGTTTAATGGAATCTAATTCAGCAGAACGTAATTACTCAACGGAAAAAAAAAAAAATCTCTTAAATAATCAAATCCGCACCGATAGGGCTAAATCCAACCCTGCTCCCAAACAGCACTTTGGCTTGTACTTCGGGAGCTCTCCCGGCCCGCGGGATGGGGTCGGGGTGTGCGGGGGCCTGAGCCGTACGTACAGATAAATTCCATCCAGTGGAGTTTACCTTAGGAACGGTCCAGTTGCTGGCTGAGTTCACGCTATTAATTAGCGCGCCTGTGTTTCAGGCTGGAACTCGTTACGCGTTATCTTCTGTGGCAGCGGCTTCTATGAAAGGCTTTCTCTGCTTTTCTCCCCCTTTCCTTTTAATCTCGCATGCGGGCTTTTCCAATCAAAACAAAAGGATGTTTCATCTAATGAGGATGCCACTAGTGTTTAGGAAGCATTATTTTTATTGTATGGTAGGAAAAAAAAAAAAAAAAGAAAAAGAATTCCTTGGAGGCCCAATACTTAAGGCTGGAGTAACAGACTGCTTTTAAATTTGCTTATAAGGAAATATAGGAGTTGTAACGAGCAGGCAACTGAGCTAAATGACTGGCAAGCCAATTAGCTTGCTTTAAAACATTGTATTCATTAGAACGAAAATAAAGCCGAACTTTTTAAAGATAATTGCATCTTTTAAATATCAGTATTCTTGATCCGTGGTTGTCTCATAAATATGTATTATTATATAATCCTTTCAAAAAAAAACAAGCTCCCATTAATAGGAGCACAAAAAGTACCCTAAGTGTTTGAATTTATGGCATGAAATGAAACAAACAAAAAAAAAAGTAACAAAAGCAAAGAGATCTGACTTAAAAAGCTCAGCCTGGCCCTTAGGCATCCCCTGGCGTGGCCGGGCGCCGTGGATGGGATGAGCCCTGGCAGAGGAGGTCCTGCGGGGCCAGCGGAGGAAGGGACGGACCCTGCACCGCCCTGGGAGCCCTGGACAAGGATGGACCCCGCGGCACCCGGCACCGGGATCAGCACCGGGAATCCCCCCCGGCCACTGCAGGTAA
Organism: Chroicocephalus ridibundus; assembly: GCF_963924245.1. NCBI lineage: Eukaryota > Metazoa > Chordata > Aves > Charadriiformes > Laridae > Chroicocephalus > Chroicocephalus ridibundus. Next base: position 49,109,522 of record NC_086292.1, read on the forward strand.
GGGACTGCCAGGCTTCGGCTTCTGCCGGCAGCACGGAGCGTGTCGGCTCCTGGCACCTCGCTGCCTGGTTTCGGCCCCCAGATAGCAATGGGGGTCCCCCGTCCCCATCCCATCCCAGCGCCGAGGCGGGTGACCTCTGGCAGCATCCTTCTTGGGCTGAGCCTCTCCAGCCCGCCTTTGACCCCGAGTAACGCCGAGTCCTGAGCCTGAAGGTTCAATTAGCGTGTAATTAGTAGCCGGCGTGTGCCAGGGGGACACACACCCGTCCGCCAGGGTCGGGGCTGCCGGGCTGCTCGGGGGTGACGGATGGCTGATGGTGGCTTCACGTTCCCATGGCCTTCGCTGGGCTCCCCCGGGGACGGGGGGCAGGAGGCTGGGGGCAGACGGAGCATTTTCCAAACCCCCCGCCGCACTCGAGGCAGCGGCTGCTGTCACCTGTGTCCCCGTGCCCCAGCTGGGACGTCCACGGCTGCACCGGGAAGCCGAGAAGCAGAAGCTTATGGTAAATCTGGGACAAAATCGTGGCTTTTATCTTGCCTGACCCGCCGTGGGGCCAGCCGCGGTGCTCCAGCTCTGCAATCCCGTGCCGGTCTTTCCAGTAGTGAACTGGAGACTCGACCTTGCACCTCCCCAGCTGCTTTTGACCGGAACACATGGAGAGAGGCCGTCGTGGGGAAAGAGAAAACTTGGGATTTCCCAACGCTTACTGTCCGTTGCAAGGGTGGACGTAGAAATACGTGTTGGATGTTGGCAAACACTGCTGTTCAAAACCCGTCCGCGGGGTGGGAGAGGGGAACGTGGGTTTGTTTCAGCCAGCGTGGCCACGGGGCAGCGGGGTCCCCGGGATCTGATTCATTGGCCTGGGGGAGCCTAGGGGGGAAACAATGCCCCCCGCCTCGTGGCTCCGCAGCTTCCCGCTCACTCGAGCAATTTCCTGATTTTATAACCCAAGAGAGAGCGCGTGATGAATTGCCTAAAGTGGGAAAAGTTTGAAAAAGTCTTGATTTTGCAGTTGTGCCCAAGTTCGCCACGTCTGGCACGCCAGCAGAGTGGAGGTGGGCCCCAACCCCCTCTTAAAGCATCCCTGTGTGACAATTAGGATGAGCAGGAAATAATTGGGTGTTGCCTTATTTTATTTTTTTTTTAACAAGAGAAAACTTAAAGGGGGTTATATTCCTGGCAAGAGAGCGTAGGTTCTGTGTACGAGGACGATGGGGGGTCCCCCCGGTGAAACAGACTGTCTGCTTTTGAAGGGAAATATTTTTTGGGAGGGATTTCACATCACCTTGCGGCCGGAGGGGCCAACGCTGCATCAATCAGTGATGCTAAAAACGAAAGCGTTGAGAAGGTGAATAAAGACAGAAAGGTAAATGCAGCTTCTCTTCCCCTGCCTCGAGGTTGTAAGCGCTACCCACGCGCCAAGCTTTGCTGGACCGTCGCGCTTTAAGACTAAACTAAAAGAATTTGCTAGCATGCGCAACTTGGAGCGTACGCTGTAAAAACCTGACTTAGTTGTCCCCCGTGGCTTTATTTATGGCTCGGGGAGAATAAACCTGTCCAACAAAGAGCGTCGCTGGAAGCAAGCGAGACGAGTTTAGTGCCTTACCTGGGAAATGCCGAAACCGCTCTTGTATTTCAGTCCAGCTGCTGACCTCTGCGCCGGTAGTGATGGGAGGGGATTCACCCCAAAAAACCCTGTGATTTTGTGGTGACATCATAGAATCCTAGAATGGTTTGGGTGGGAAGGGGCCTTAAAGCCCACCCAGTGGCACCCCCTGCCCTGGGCAGGGACACCTCCCACCAGCCCAGGTTGCTCCAAGCCCCGTCCAACCTGGCCTTGAGCCCCTCCAGGGATGGGGCAGCCACAGCTTCTCTGGGCAACCTGGGCCAGGGGCTCACCACCCTCCCAGCCAAGAATTTCTTCCCAATATCTCATCTCGGTCTCCCCTCTTCCAGTTTAAACCCATTGCCCCTCGTCCCATGGCTCCCCTCCCTGCTCCAGAGTCCCTCCCCAGCTTTCCTGGAGCCCCTTTAGGGACTGGAAGGGGCTGGAAGGTCTCCCCGGAGCCTTCTCTTCTCCAGGCTGAGCCCCCCCAGCTCTCTCAGCCTGTCCTCACAGCAGAGGGGCTCCAGCCCTCTGATGCAGCATCTCCATGGCCTCCTCTGGCCCCGTTCCAACAGCTCCGTGTCCTTCTTGTGCCGAGGACTCCAGAGCTGGAGGCAGGACTCAGCCTTCGTCTGCTCCTGGTGCGGCGCTGGGAGCCAGTTTTCATGTCAAAAATACACACGGCTGGATAACACCGTGAATGTCTTCAACCCCCCGCCCTGCTGCTGGTGACACGTGCGGTGTTTACTCCTCGTATTCCTAAGGACCGTCCGCTCCGCTGGCTTTTTCTGCACCAGAAGGTCGCTTCCCTCCTGCTCTCTCTCTACTTACCTGCAAAATCAAGATTTAAAAGACTTCTTTAGCTGCCAGACAAGGTGAGACAGGAGTTAATCAATGTATGTATGATATTTTGAGAACATAAAGCGCACACATTAATAAATTATTGTTCTGTTACGACTGAAGTGCTGTAGGTTCAACCTGACAACGCGGCACAACGCCGACTAAGTGCAGCCTGACGTGGAACCGGCAGCATGTTCCTGCTGCTTATTTTCCCTCATTATTCCAGTAATAAGTTGTTGTTATATGATAAAACAGGATAATTACCAGCTACCTTTTGGAAGGCAGCTATAAGCAACAATTGCAGACTATATGGTGGATTGAATTCATTTTCTGCCATTTTGCTTTCTTTGCCAACCTCTCTCGGGGTAAATAGGTTCCCGCAGCTCCTGCCATTTTCTATTCATTCCAGGCTTTGTTAAGAAAATGAAGGTTCAGAATTGAGCATCTTGTCTGTTTTGTGATTTGCGGGTGCTCTGTGTGCGGCTGGGAACGCGCCGCCCCTGGGCACAAAGACGATGCTCGCCAGGCTGCGTCCGACACCAGCTTCGGGACCTGGGTAAGGACAAGGTTCTTCTCTCTGGACTTCTGGTGTCTCCAAAAGTGAGGGCTGGCGGTGGGGCCGGAGGTGGGCTTGGAGCAGAGGAGAGCGTGGCATCGCCCATGGCACCGGGCACAGGCACGTACGACTGCTCCTGCCTCAAATTCACCGGGAATTAGCCCTCTGGTAGCAAAACACATGTGCAATTGGCTGGTTAATCTGCATGCATAATCGGCTGCCGGCTGAACATGAGCCAGCAGTGTGCCCAGGTGGCCAAGGCGGCCAACAGCACCCTGGCTTTTATCTGCAATAAAAACTGGGGCAGTGATGGTCCCCCTGTACTGGGCACTGGTGAGGCCCCACCTCGAGGGCTGTGTCCAGTTTTGGGCCCCTCACCACAAGGAAGACACTGAGGTTCTGGAGTGTGTCCAGAGAAGGGCGATGGAGCTGGTGCGGGGTCTGGAGCACAAGTCTGGTGAGGAGCGGCTGGGGGAGCTGGGGGGGTTCAGCCTGGAGAAAAGGGGGCTGAGGGGAGACCTTCTCGCTCTCTACAGCTCCCTGAAAGGAGGGGGTAGCCAGGGGGGGTCGGGCTCTTCTCCCGGGGAACAGGCCATGGCACAAGGGGAAACAGCCTCAAGTTGTGCCAGGGGAGGTTTAGGATGGATATTAGGAAAAATTTCTTCACCGAAAGGGTTGTCAAGTATTGGAACAGGCTGCCCGGGGAAGTGGGGGAGTCGCCATCCTGGAGGGATTTAAAAGCCGGGCAGACGTGGTGCTTAGAGGTACGGTTTGGTGATGGGTTTTGTCAGAGTTGGGTTGATGGTTGCACTCAATGATCCGAAAGGTCCCTTCCAACCCCGGCAATTCTATGATTCTATGATTCATGTGCAGTTACCAAAATCCCGTATGTAAATTGGGTAACCGTGTGGAAAATCTCACCGGGATTCACCAGGTGCTGGCAATGACCCGATTTTGGCACGTCCATCACCTGCAGCGCTGGGCACGGCTGGGATTTGCGGCAGGGCAGGTCCTGCTCCAGCAGCTCTGCCTGTCCGGGAGGGCACCAGAGGGACGAGCATGGCCATCCGTGTGTCTCCGGAGTGGCCGGTGAAGCCAGCAACCTTCCCAGGTCCTGCCAGCAACCCTGCCCTTGGCTTTCTCCAGCCGCACGAGGGACACCGGGCAGCATCCCTCCCACCCCGGGGGGACACGGCCAGACGGAGCAGAGCCGAGGGAGACGTTGGCACGTGACAGCGGCGCTGGAAGCGGCCTGAACTCTCCGGAGGCTTTAAGGCTCCAAGTAAGCATTTAAATAATCTTACCTCTATTTATTTTTGTTACTGCAGGGCAGTTCCAGAAACGGCCAGAGAGATTTGAAATTGCTCCAGATTAGGAAATGTTAGAGCACCGTCCAGCGCAGCAGACATTGTTTTTCTGTCTGTCCTAGTTATACACTAAACCCGTGGAAATTGGATTTATAATAGAAATGCTGGGACAACCTTTGCTCCCGTGTTGGTACCGGCTGCCGCCGCGGTGTGTTTCTAGTGTGTCTTTTCTCTGGTCTCTCCAGCGGCGACGGTGCTGTGCTTCACCTCGCGCCTCCCCGGTGCGAGCGTGTTTAAAACCCCCCAGCCCTCTATTAAAACACACCCTGCCCCGGCAGGCACCCCAGGCTCCCCGACTCACCTCCCGCGGTGTCCCCACCTCGCTCCCACTTCAAATCAAGGAAATCTCCCTTCTCTTCCCCTCCGGGAGGTGCTGCCCAGCCTGCAGGGTTCTTCCTTGGTGCCCAAAGGATGGCTCCTGGCGCCTGCATCCCTAAGGATCAGCCAAGGCGCGGGTAGTCCTGGGAACTCGCCCCGTGCCATGGGATGTACCAGGAGCAAGGAAGACCATGCACGCATTGTGAGTCCCGCTAGGCTTTTTCCATGGCTGGAGCTGGATTTGGGTGGCTCCTCATTTTCGCTTTGCCCGTCTGTGGTGGCCATGCCCTGCTGAGCTCGTTTCCATGGGGAGTGAGACATCCCAAACCTCTCTTGGCCGTTTCATGCTGACAAAACTCTTTGGCTCACTGTAGGGTTTCACCGGGGACGTTGGGAAGGAGGTGTCCCCAAGATGCGGCTCTGCGGAACGTGTGCTCCTGGCCATTTCTCCACGCTTCTCCCCCCAGCTCCTGGTTTTGCAAAATGCTCACCTGCTTTGAGCGCTTTGGCTCAAAACTTTTATCATCTTTGGTTTGAAACTCCCAGAAAGTGACTCCCTGAGAGGAAAAAAGCTCGAATAGTTTAGGTCCCGGGTGATGAGATCTCTTCCCCAGACATCGGGGCTCCTGAGGCAGAGCTCGCTCTGCCCATGGCTGCAGGAGCATCGGTGCAGGGACGGACGCGGGTTAGCCCAGCAAGGGCTTTAGCACGCAACAAAATACCTTACTGGTGCTTTAATAGCAAATCTTCTTGTTCTTGCCTCCTGTTGCTGAAGGAGATAGTGGGGCAGATGCATTATCAGCTTGCCTTCCAGAGACGTTTTGCTTTATGGTTGGTTTCATAAGCTGGTGTGACTGGAGCAGCCCACTGCGTTGCTGAGCGCTACCTAAGTAGGGCCCGGCATTAAAGAATAATGCTAATTTTTCTTAAGAGTTGGCAGCGCTAATGGCTTTTTTGATTACCCTACGTGATTTGTTCTTCTGCTTGGCCAGCAAAGAGCAGACGCTTCCGAAGCGAACGTGCAGCACTCCAAGGGGAGGAGGAGAAGGGGCTGGGATGCCCTCGCCCATCGCCCTGCCGTGGCTGTGGTGGCATGGCGTCGGCGAATTACAAGGATGGGTCATCCCTACTCAGATAGTGCCGTAAATCTCACTTGCACGGCGCGGCCAACAAACTGGGCCTGTGTCATTTTTTTCCCCCGGGGTCGCTGGGAAGTTCCCCGGTGATCGCAGGGAGCTGGATGCCACCGGGGGCGGCGCACGGCGGGGAGCAGGGCTGCTGGGAGCAGAGGGTAGGCAACGCTCTGGGCATGGAAACCCTCCCGAAACGCCAGGGCTTGGCGCGCCGTGGGCCCTGCCAGCTCTTCCTGGGTTTTTTGCAATTGCAAACATACGCTACTCGGGTTTAATAATTAATCGTGGCTTTATTTAAGTCCATCGCTACACTGTACCGCAGTAATGATTCATCAGATACGTTCTTATAATGTGTACACTGTAATTTTTATTAGAAAGCACTTCTTAAGCAAAAAGCTGGTCGTTACCTGTTTGTCCTCAGCCCCGTCATTAGTTACTATGTATTGTGGGTCAATGCACAGGCATAAACCAATCTTTTTTCTTCTCTTTCAATGATTAACCCATCTATCAACAGCGTCTGTTTAATATCTCTCACTATAAACAGTCGTTATTTGCAAGTATAGCCAGATGGGCAGATAATTTAAAACATAACTTAGAATCCATTTTAGTTTTTAGAGGCCTAACTTAAAAAAAAAATAAAATAATATCATAGAAATGCCCATGCAATCACACGCCCAATTTGTGTGCGTAATTACCTTGATTACATGTGTGCTTGTGGTAATTGTCGCCACAGATGGTATTTGGATGCATGAACGGTCACTTGTGCATGCAAAGCCCCTCGGCAGAGCGCACCAGGGTAATTGCACATGCAAATGGAGTGTGGGGCTCGTGGGCGCTGCGCCGCAGAGCGTGGCATGCAGCGCCCGAGCCAGGGCTGCCGCCGCGGGCGGCCCCGCCAAACCGGGGGCCGTTTCTTTGGGAAACGGCGCGGAGAGCGGGCGGGGGGCTGCAGGGGTGTCCGTAAGGCACCGCGCCCCGGCGCGGATACAAACACCGCACCCCGGCTGCGGGTCCTGGCTGGGAAATGCCGGCGGCAGCTGGCAGCAAGCGGGTGGTGCCGCCTTCCGTGCCCTTGTTGATGCTGACGGGGGATCACCCCGTCTGCCCTTTTCCGCACGGCAAATCCATCTTCAAACGCCTTTTCGGAGGCAGTTTCTTCTGCAGCGCACACAGGATGGGTGCGGAGAGCCGTGGCTCGGCGTGCCCCGTGGGAGGGCACAGCCCTGGCTTGCCCTGGAGAGCGCTGCCGGGCCAGGGGCTGGGCACACGGCCTCTGAGAGGTGGGGGTTGCCCCAGGTTGTGCCACCCCAACAGTGCATCCCTGTGCCACGCTGTTAGTGCATCCCTGTGCCACCCCAACAGCGCATCCCTGTGCCACCCTAAGAGTGCATCCCTGTACTGCCTCATTAGTGCATCCCTGTACCACCCCAACAGTGCATCCCTGTGCCACCCCAACAGTCCATCCCTGTGCCACCCTGAGTGCATCCCTGTACTGCCTCATGAGTGCATCCCTGTACCACCCCGTTAGCGCATCCATGTGCCACTCCATTAGCGTATCCACATGCCACCCTGTTGGTGCATCCTTGAGCCACCCCAACAGTGCATCCCAGTGCCGCCCCGTTAGTGCATCCACATGCCACCCCGTTAGTGCGTCCCTGTGCCACCTCGTTAGTGCGTCCCTGTGCCACCCCCGTTAGCACATCCACATGCCACCCCAAGAGTGCATTCCTGTGCCGCCCCATTAGCACATGTACGTGCCACTCCATTAGTGCAGCCCTGTGCTGCCCCGTCAGAGCGTCCCCGTGCCACCCTGTTAGTGCACCCCTGGGCCAGCAGCCCTCGGGGCCACGGCTCCTGCTCGCTGCAAGCCCCCGCCTCGGCTTAGGAGAATTAAAGATGCCTGATGCTGTACTTACCAGGGGAGGAGAGAGAGAGACTTAGGAGGCAGTCTATCTAAAAGTTATTATTAATTTTTATTGCTGCATGGATTTAGAGATTTGGAAGAAGATAAATTCCAAACAGACATCCATTACCAAACCGACAGTGTAGCTTAAAGATAACATTTACATTCTGACGGTGTTTATATATATCTGATCCCACTCAATCTGCTCCCTGTTCAAACTTTTTGCCACCTTCAGAAGGATCAATACCTACATCAAAGGTTATATGAAGGTGGCCAGATTCTTTTAAGCTGTTTGCATAGCCCTCAGTTTACTGTGCTAACACAGGCTGGTACTTCTTCCAATAACTCTGTTTGCCTTGTATTAGGGCTGTTTGCTGAAACACCTAGCAGAATCCAATAGAGGACAGGCTTTCTAAACATTTGGTCACATCTGTCAATCAATAACACCAATCGGTTTCCTGATACAAACAGCAAACTCTGCCAAATCTAATATTTGCCCAAACTTTTACTGACTCTTGCTGGTTTTAAACAGTAAAAGGCAACTGAGCAGACATTAGCGCAGAAAGGTTCTCGCTAATATTTAACTCCGGGCAAACAGAGAATAATTCCAGCAATGAAAGGAGCAAAAACAAACAGTGTAATTATTGTCCCCTTTTTATTTGAGATAATTTGCTTAAATGTACAGCTATTATCTGTTAATATGGCGAGGGATAATTAGAAGGGCCCAGCCCGGGGTTTGGCTGGGGCTCCTGGGCAGGCACACAGCGGGGCAGATTTCAACTCTTGAACCTTGGCCCTTGGGCTGAGAGCGTGTTTGTGCAGGTGATGGTGGAGCAAACAGGGCGATGTTATCGGGGTGGAAAACACCTGACTTGAAAACAACACACACACACACACACAAAAAAAAAAAAAAAAAAGAAAAAGAAGGGGAAAAGAAAAAGTACCGGGAGGACTCCAGGCAAATCTGAATTCCTGCTTCAACCAAAAAGGAACAATAGAAGCCAACTGTTTTTCTGGAGCGGCTGCCAGGCTGGGCTGACCAGCCAAAAATTGGCCCAAGTCTTTTCCATAAAGCCGGGAGATGCTTTTCATCCGCAGCCGAAAGAAATCGGAGCGGGGCCAGCATCGACACCCCAGACGTGAGCGGGGCCAGCCCATGGAGGGCAGCCAGGGACCCACGCGGGGACCCGGGGATGGAGACACCTTCACGCCGGTTCCTGGTAAGGGGTCCCCGAAAAGCGACACCAGGCCTCTACCCTGGTGGCTCCTCTCGCTGGTGCCGGCGGGGAGGTGGATTGTAACGGCGGGGTTCATCTTTAATTCATGGTGTTGTGGAAGGAGAATAAGTGGGACAGATAACGATCTGCAGAGTTTTCCTTTTGGGTAACCAAGTACCTCCTTGTGATAAGTGACAATTATTCTAAAAGCTCCTCTTTGCAGGAAAGGCGTTCCAGCTCCGCTGCCTCAAAGCGTCGTTTTCCCTGGAAAAGGAACCTAATTGGGCTCTGATCGAGAGCAGAAAATACCTAAGAGATGCAGAGAACAATGTTTTACCCAGCTAACAGCCTTTTCATTTCGAATGCATGGAGTAACAATACACACGACGTGTAGCGCATCGCTAGCGCTTTGTTTGTTGCAGCGTGCTGCTAAATATTAGATAACGGTAGTTAGAGAACACTTTTTGTAGAGGAAGACAACTGAGGCAGAAGGGAGACTTGCTGCCTGGCGGGGAGAGGCGATGGCGCCGCAGGTGATGACGACGATGGTCCCTGACGCGTGTAAATGGGTGTGAACGGCAGCCCTCGCGCCCGCTCGGGGTTCACGAGCAGCTCCCACTCCTCTCGCTCGACTCCTGCTGAGATTTTGGCTAATCCAGCCCATGCTGAGGCCCGGTGTGCTGGGAGCCGGCGCCGTTTGGCCAAAGCGGGAGCAGCAGGTAGGCAGGACGGGTGGCCAGGAAGAGCTGCGGGGCCACCACGATCACCTGCAGCTTGCCGTCTCGCGCGGCTGGCAGCTTTTGTCTGGCAGTTTTGTCAGGATCTGGTAACTTATGGAAATGGTATAGACCAAACCTCCGAGCTGGAAGGTATAAAACAGCAGCTTATGCAAAAAGCTTTTGAAGCAGACCCAACAGCCGCTGGGCTGCTGAGGCTTTCATGCTTCCCGGTGCGACACAGGGGATGCCGCACCGTGACGGAGGAGGAAGGATGAGCGCTCTCACCATTGACTAGGGAACTAATTCTTTTTTTTTCACTCATAAGTGCACAATATTAAGAGTTACGGGTTATAAGTTGTAAAATCTTATGGCCAGAATGGTGAAGAAGCGCATTCATGTGATAGACTAGTGTGGGCAAAAGGGGACGGAGCCCGTTTGCCGTGTTTCTTTGTTGTATTTCTTAATGAGCTCATGAAGCTTAAATCACAGAGCACATCAGCCTGTAAATTTGAGGGGTCTGAGAGGACTGTGGCAGTCCCGTGGCGGAATGAGCCCCCATCCTGCCCTGCAGCAGAGGTGCGAGGGCACAAGCATCACGTCTCGGCTCGCTGCTGCCGCCGCGCTTTTGGTGAGCGCTGTGTTGAAATGGCTTCGGGGCGTTCATGTTTTGGACCCCGTCCCCTTCCCCCTGCAGAGATCGTGTGCGCTCAAGCTCAGCTCTTGGCTCCATGCACGAAGGAACCAGTGGCCGCCCACCTTCCTCCGTGGGAGCCTGCGCTTCGCGTGGCTGCGAGCCCTGAGCACCCCTGCCCTCGGAACGCCCTTCTGCAGGTGGGTGTCAGTCTGGGTGAGAGACGTGCCAGCACGTACGTGGAGAGTTGCCGCGTGCGAACGCCTGCGTGTGCCACGCACGGCAGAGGTGCACACGTAGGGACCCAAAACTCATGCGGTTTCAAGCAGCCAAAGCTGCGGAGAAGCCCCAGCCAGCGCGGCACGCAGCAGCAGATGGCAGTGGCACCGTGTCGCTGCCGGCCCGCACAGCCCCTGGCAGCCGATTAACATATTAAGTGCTCAGAGAGTTGCAAGATTTGGGGCTTTGGGGACCTGAAATGAACTCTCGCTTTTTTTGTTCAATGTCAGGTGGAAGGGTTTGCATGTAATGGCATAGCTCCTGGCCTTGAGATTCAGCCTGAGCCCCGCAGCCGAGAGATGGGAATCGCTTCGACAGCCGCCAAGCCCACCCTGCGGCCCCCGCTGCCGGGGTTTGGCTCCAGGGGGATATCTGGGCTGTCTCCGACACCAGGCATGTGGCAGCTGGAGGGATGCTCGGGCTGGGCTGCAGCTGCTTTGGAAGCCACAGCGACGCGCTGTGCTCCCCCACGGTGGGTCCTGGGTGGCACCGGGGTCCAAGGGAGGAGCAAGAAACGGTACCCGAGGCCGTGGCACACGTCAATAGTCACACACGGTGCCCCAAACCACAGGTCAGAGGCTCCGGTGGCTGAGTTTGGGAGAAATATTCACTGAGACCCCTGACCTGAGCCCCAGACATGCCAATGAGAACTTTGTTATCGTTTATATCACAGAATCACAGAATCGTAGGGTTGGAAGGACCCTCTGGAGATCACCCAGTCCCACCCCCTGCCAGAGCAGGGTCACCCACAGCAGGTGGCACAGGAACGCCTCCAGGCGGGGTTGGGATGTCTCCAGAGACGGAGACTCCCCCACCTCTCGGGGCAGCCTGTGCCAGGGCTCTGCCACCCTCACAGCAAAGAAGTTCCTCCTCGTGTTTAGGTGGAACTTCCCATGGGCAAGTTTGTGCCCGTTACCCCTTGTCCTGTCGCTGGGCACCACTGAGAAGAGCCTGGCCCCATCCTCCTGACACCCCCCCTTTCAGTATTGATAAGGGTTGATAAGATCCCCCCTCAGTCGTCTTTTTCCCAGACGGAAAAGACCCAAATCCCTCAGACTTTCTTCATAGGAGAGATGTTCCAGTGCCCTGGTCATCTTCATAGCCCTTTGCTATCCAGACTGCTCTGATTTGCAGGTTGAAAATTATCCGCATTGGACCCGGTTTTCCTTACCAGCTTATTGTGGTGATATTTTCCTAGGAACCAAGATGAATCAGAGCATTGCATCTTCTTCCGTACTGCCTAGAATATGTTTCCTGAAGAACGTTGGGAGCGTTTTGCTATTGAGCAATTAACCTGGCTGCTCTGGGTTGGGAGCTGCTGAGCATCCATCGATCAGGACAAACCCCAGCCGGAGGGAGCAGGGGGGGGCCGCCGGGCCCCTGCGAGAGCAAAGCAGGTCTCCTCGCCGTGCCTGCGCGGGCGGAGGGGAGGCCTTGGGCAGGAAGCCACCCAGTGACTTCTTCCTCAAATTTGGCCGCGATGCAGCCTGCACAAGAGGACGAGAGGTGACTCCGCTGGCAGACCCCGCGGGAGCTGCATCCCGCCATCTTCCCCCAGCCCCTCGCATCCAGCGGGAATAGCATTGCTCCATCCCCGCGTCCAGCCTGCATTCCCCAGGTGAGGAGCATCGGCGTTGCCCCAACCTGCTCTTTCGGAGTGTTGCACAACACAGCGGCTGCTAATTAGCTGCTGGCCGAAGCTCTCGAGACGAGGGCCAGCCGCTGTCCCGCCGCCCTCGCCGTGAAACCCCAGCCCCGCCAAAGTCGGTTGTGAAACACTTCTTTAATTAAGCTGGACCGAGGTCTTGTCCTGCCCCGCTGCTCCCTGCCGTGCCCTGACACGTGCCAGCTCCTGGCTGTGCCGGGACGGGCTCCGGAGCTGCCCAGGCAGGGACGGATCCTGCTCGCATCCGATGTGTTCGCCCAGAGCGACGCTTGCGCCGAGGTGGGGACCAGACGAGAGAGGAAGGTTATCTGGGACGACCTGCTCGGCAGCGGGACGGGATGCTGCGGAGGAGCCGGCTCCCGTGGCCATGGCCCCTGTTCGCCAGCGCCAGGGGTGGGAGCGGTTTGGGGGAGACCACGCTGCGAATGCTGGTGTGTGGAATACACGCACTCATTCTGTATCTTTGAAATTATATCTCAGAGCTGTCCAGAAGTGGTAGGAGAAAAAAAAAAGAATTCTTCATGAAAATGTCTTTTTCTGCTTTAATTTATATATAAAAGTCTTGAGAAGTGCATGGTCTGGAAATATTGGTTATGGGGGTGACAGCTCCCACCAGCTGGGATGTTTTTTTCTAACCTATGAGCGATTTTGCTGCTCCAGAGCTCTTCCCCATCCCGAAGCCAAGTTAGTTCATTGAGAAACGTCCATGAACTGCAAAGGCATAGAATCATAGAATCAAAGTCAGCGTTAAATATTTTGCCTTCTTCTGAAGATGGCTGGTCAAAAAGTTTCATTTCTATATTTCCTGTGCAACCTGCTCTGGGTGACCCTGCTCTGGCAGGGGGTCGGACTAGGTGATCTCCAGAGGGCCCTTCCAACCCTACGGTTCTATGATTAACTTTTAAATATGTTGAAACCTTATTTCTGTCTGCCGGGATACAGCTTCAAAGATCAAAGACCAAACGAGTGTATTTCACCCCGGCCCTCGCAACGGGGGCTGCCGGTGTCAGAGCACACGAAGTCGCTGCTGCGCGGATTTGCCTCCCCCAACACGGCCCATGCGGGGGGACCTGGTGCAGGCAGCCGAGATGCTCTTTCTCTCCCAGGGGAGACAGGGACGGGGACGTAGGTGCCACCACCGCCTTCTCACCGACCAGGGGCTCAGCGCGGGAGGAGCCAGGTTATCGCCACACAGCATCTCTCAAAGGTTTCTGTGGATTAAGGAGATAAGCAGAAAACTATTTTCCTAATGCTCTTCCCGCTCTTTGCCTCGCGTAACTTGCAGCAAACTCCCAAGCGATGATGTACGATACCCCGACGGACTCGGTACTCCAAATTCCGCCGCTCCTCTGGGACAACTCCCTGCTCCACGCACTGGGAAGCGCAGTGAGTGACCGCTTGTGATGGAGAGGACATTCGGTCACCCCCATGCAGGTATTCTGGAGGAAAAGGGGAAGGGAAAGGCCTTGGGTTTCACAAGTGGGAGACGGGTAGGGAAGGCTGGGGTGGGAAGAGCCGTTACCACCAACCCAAGCTGCGGCGCACAGCCCTGTCCGCACGCTCCCGTGCCCCTCCTGCCCCCTCCGGTTTGGGGACATCTGTCCCCATTTGCCCCGAATTATGCTACAAGGCTGCACAGACGGCCGTGAGATTTCTGAGCCTGTAAATGCCCCTGCAAGGCAACCTGCGGTATTGCCGTTTGTTCAGGGTGCCACACTGACCCAGATCCCGCAGGATCTTCCCCACAGGAGCCAGCCCTTGCGTGGCCGACGAGCAGAGGCAGCTGGCGTGGGTGAGAACATGCTGGCAGGGATGCGCGTGGTGATGGAAAACCCCCTGGTAGTTAATGATAGGAGCTGATTGCTCTTCTGTGGGTGATCCGAGCTCAGAAACAGGGAAGGCGCCAGAATCCAGAGGCGATGGCTGTGCCAGACCTTGGCTTGAAGTGCTGGAGGTCACGGATGGTACCCACCAGCCAACACTGTGGGTGCAGAAAGCTGAGCTGGCCGGGAGCAGGAGGTGAAGAGCAACCCCGGGATGTCCCAGAGCAACCCCCCGGGAGAGAGGGGCGATGCGGGAGGGGTTCGTGGGGATGGGGAAGCCCAGGCACTCAGACAAGCCAAGGTGAAGGCCGCGCCATCTCTCCCGGTGGAGCGCTGCCAGCAGCCTCTTGTAGATAAAACCCTTGCTGAGGCTTCCAAACCACAGCAGGCTAATTGTAACTAATTATGAAATGTAATTGTTCGAACACGGCATGGAGCTTTGACCTGAATAATAAGGAGGGACACAGCATCCCTCCCGCGTCCCCCCGCACGCTGGCGGGGGGGGCAGGACCTGGGGGCAGCGGGGGCTCCTGCCCGTATGTTGGTACAAGTGGTGGCCGGGAATGAACCCCGCGGGAGCACTCGACGTTTTTGTCTTTAGGCAGAATAGAAACCTGCGGCCGGCACGGAAAGTTTCCCCTGTGACGGTGCAGAGAGAAAACGCTCCGGGGTGGGAGCAGGGCGGGGTGGGGGGGGTTCATTTCTCTGATCTTTAAAGGCGATGGTGCAAAATGCAATGGGAGAGGGATGGGAGGAAAGACGGGTCCAGCCCCAGCAGCCACCAGTCCGCCCGGCCAGCCGCTCCTTGCAGACCGATTCCTCCCCTCTGCCCACACGCCTTCACTTCACCCCAGCAAACGCGTTTACTGAAAACACCAGAGGACCCCCCCAAATTAAAGCACTTTGCATATTTCCCTGCATACAATCGCTGTCTTTGTGGCAGGCAGGCACTGGAGGCATCAAGGCTGGGATTTCCTCTTCCCCTCCCACCATCCTTAATTTATTTTTTTTTTAATTTTTTTTTTTTTTTGCCTTTGGCAAAAATTCCAACATTGGTTTAATGTTTGTAAAGCAGCATGAGACCTGAAATGAAAGGTGCTACGTAAGCACAAAGCATAATTGAGAGCCTGTGTGATGGGCTCTATAGAAATGCGCGTATAATAATAATGACATTAATAACAGGCTGTTATTTGTCACTGAGCAGACCCGAAGCCCAGGCACGCCCAGAGCAGGCTAATAAAGAGCAGGGAGCTTCAGTCTGCATACTGGTTTAAAATAATATCATATAATAATGCCAAAATTGCTCTCCAAACCCTGACATGCTTCTGCTCAGGGCTCCTATGCAGCCAGCGAAGTTTCCCTGGGCCTTTTCCCGGGATGCAAACAGCTGCAAACATGGTTTCACGAAACTAGATACCTGTTTTTCTACAGCTTTTGTTAATAAACTAGTGCTTTTATGAGTCATTTACTGCCTAACTGTTGGGTGGTTTTTTTTATCCTTTTTTTCTACCCAAAAAAGGGAGGCATCTGTCTTCTCTGCCACGTGAGGACACCTGGAGCAGAAGGTCGTTCCAATGCCCGGCTTCCATCATGTGCTGGAGGCATATGTCCCCCTCCTGGGTAACGATTCCCCACTGAAGTACCGATGGTTCCCCAAAACAGAGTGCTAACCATCAAAAAATATTAATTTACTGTGGCAACGTCCCGCCATCGCTGCATCTGCTGCATCTGCTGCATCTGCTGCATCCGCTCCCTGCCCGCGCAGGGTCGTGCGCGTGGAAATGAAGCTGCTGTTGCTCCGTGTGTTGGGGAGGTCATGGAGAAAACCTGTCAGCTGGGCTCTGCTGCCTCGTCCCGGAGCGGGGGACATGAAAGCATCCCCGAAAACGCTGCGGGAGGGACCTGGGAGACGCGGGTCAGGTAAGGGGCCAGCATTTGGCCCTGTCTCCTGAGCTCGCCTGAGCCGCGCGGCCCTGCGGGGGGGGCGGTGTGTGTGATAAAAGCTGGCTGGGGAGTTCGTGAACACAGACTCGGCCCCTTCGGCTGCCCGGGGGTGGCTGCAGCGCCAGAGGCGCCGTAAGAGCAAAGGAGGGTGCAGCCACCCCCCCTCCCTCAGCATAGCCCGCGTCCTTCGCTCGCGCATGACCCAGCGCCAGTAAATACACAACGAGAGGACGCTGGGGTCGCCGTGCCGGGCTCCTGCGGTGGAAGGACTATCCAAAAACCCACCGCCGGCAGCCCAGCCCTTCGCAGGGCAGGCGCCTCCCTCGAACCGTGCGCTGACGGAGAGGACTTGGGCTGCGACGGCTTCGCTTCTGGGTTGCCTGGGCTCGCGGGGACCGGCCATAAGGCAGCGGAGCAGGGGGGGAGCACCGTGCTGGGGGTCTGCCCGCCCTGCCTGCACCGCGGGGGGTGGTTCTGCAGTACATACCCCCGCCTCGGAACCCCGGCGCCCCTTCCCTGCGGGAGGTGAGCTCCCCTCCGCGCGTCAAGCCCTGGGTGCAGGTGCCTGGGTGCCTCTGGGTGCCGATGATTCAGCCAAAGCAAACAGGCAGTGGGTGCCCTGCCCGGAGAGCAGCTGAGCAATGATAATTACCTCTTTGTTTCCTTCTTTGGGAGTTATTTGCGGCGGAAAGCACGTTTGCCTTTTGCTGTTGATTCACATGGTCAGTTCTCAAGTGCTGGCTCTTCATGCCTTCTGTTCGTGGCCACAGGACGAGGAAGATGAGGGTCTCTCCCTTCTGCTTTCCTCCCCGAGCAGTGTTACGGGCTGTCGAGGGTTCCCTCTGCCCACCCAGTTGCACCAGTTTGGGCTTTACTGGGAAAGGAGCCAGCTGATGAGCGGCTGCTAGACAGGGGCTGCTCTCTGCCTCTGTGTGCGTCTGATACGCACGCAGATGTATTTTATATAAACTAGTGGACGCACGTGGGAGGTAAACAAGGCGATCAGTCTGGCTCTGCAATCTGGATGGGAAACAAAATTTGTCTGTGAAGCGAGCGCTACCCGAGGCGCCTGCGGGACACGGCCGCCGAGGCGGGGGAGCGCAGGGCAGCGGGTCCCCACGGCCCCCGAGCCACGGGTGCCACCCCGCTGGGGTGGGCAGCGCGGGGTGCTGGCACCGCTCCTCTCCCTCGCAGGATGCTGTGCTGACCCTCCCGACTAGCCAAAATCCCCGGGCAGCCGTCCTTGCCCCTTCCACCGCTGCCCTCGCCCCCCTTCCCGCCACGGAGGGGTCTCCTCCGTCCGTCCGTCCGTCCGTCCGCGGACGGGCGCAATGCCAGGAGGTGGGAGGGTGCCTGGGCATGGGGCAGCGGTCACTGACCCCAGCCCGACACAAACCCCTTCGGGTCCCGCCCAAGGTGACAAGCAGAAACGGAGCCTTTCCGTAGTGTTTGCTCTGCGCGAGTACACACTAACGCTGTAACCTTGGGTTGTTTGAACGAGCCAGGAGTGTCATTGCCAGCATTATATTCAACAGTTGTACTTGACTGAATAAGCAGACGGGGGTTTTCGCCTCCCCCCCCCCCCCCCCCAGCCCCGTCATAATGGCACTATCCCGCGGAGGGGTGATGGATTGCTTTTTCGGTTGCACATGCTGTTATCGCTGCGCTGTTCTAATGCTAGTCAAACATTATTGTGAATAGCCAAACTCAATAGCAGCAGTGTTAGGCTGGAAAGTCAATATTAGCTGAGCAAACAAAGCAAATAAAGAGTTGCTATTTGCGTAGCTATGAGTATTTGTATGCTCTGCTGCTGAACAGGGTACTTTGAAATAATAAAAAAGAAAAAAAATAATGTTTTTTTTTCTCCAAGGCAGGGAATGTTTTTTATTTAGGGTAGAAGAGTCGGCTTTTATCAAAGTTCACATTTGCTTCCTTAAAAGCTGTGGGGCAGGCGGCGCAGGCACGGCCACCCCTCAGGGAGCAAAGCCGGGCGCGCGGGGCGCTGCCATCGCTCACGCTGGCACTGCCACGTCCCCTGACCTTCAATGCTGCAAGAAAAAGTGTGGGAATCCTCCGGAGCGGCCGCGTGCTGAAGCAGCAGATGAGATTGAGTTATCCGTTCAAAGGCAGCTGTCCGTGCGGAGGAGCAGCTCCGTGTTTCGGCGGTGTCTCCCGGCAGACCCGCAATCCCTCCCGGGCGGCACCTCCGTCCCGGGGACGCTGCTGTGCCGCGGGGGAGCGGGGCCGTGCGTGGGAGCGCCTCTTTCCTCCCGCTTCCATCCGCCATTCCCTGCTTCTTGTTAAGTTTCTGGCACTTTTCGCGGTTCGCTGCGTGACCTTCTGAGCGACACACGCCTATTTATAACCCGCTGCCTGTGGCCCGGTGCCACTGCGAGAAGCCCTGGGAACGAAATCCAATAAATCCTTTCCTTCATTAATATTGTAGAGCCCAGCATATGCACCCAACGTGCGCGCTAAAGAGGGGATGCCGTGGCCCATCTTCATCCCAGGCTCGTTCCCTTGTAGAAAGCACTGTCAGATACACCCCCCTGAGCTGCGTTAGCCTGGGGGCAGCAGGCCCCGTCCCGCAGTGCCCCCCCTGCCCCCAGGACCCCTTCCCAGCTGGGGATGGATGCGCTGCATCACTGGTTTGGTCTGCCTGGCATTTTTCATGCAATCTCCAGCCCAGGATGCTCCGGAGAGCTAAATAATACAGCTGGGGGATTAAATAATTAATTCCAGAGAAGGAGAGTAGCTGTGAGGCATAGGCAAGGGACTAAAAAAAATTTCATATATATACATATATATATATACACACAGTGGTTTGGACTGAGCTGGAAGGAGGTGGGGAGTCGGGGGTGGTGAAGCGCAGGCTGCCGCTTCCTGGAAGGTGCAGGAAAGAGGAGTCTGGTGCTGGGAAGGGTAAAAAACACCCGGAGGAGATGGAGATGGGGGTCAGGGTAGCGCGAGATGTTCCTGCAGGTGCCAAGGGCTGAGAGCGTGCTCGTGCCGGGGACACCTGCAGCCTTCGCTCGCCGAGAGGGAAAAGTCGGTCGTTGACGAAAAGAAAACAAAGGGGTCTGCGGAAAAGAAATAAAGGAGCGTGGGGGATGTCTGAAACCTGGGGGCTTTGGCTTCCTGATGGTGTTTTGGCCGGAGCAGTTTCTGGGAACTCGGCAGCAGCAGCACTTTGCCCTTGGCCGCGGGGAGCGCGGCTGAGCGCGCCGTGCCAGGCTGACGGTGCCCTGGCAACTGGGAGCACTGGGAAGGAGGGGCTGAGCTCTTCCCAAGGGGAAGGGCAAACCAGACACCCCTGTGGTAACCACCCCCCCCTGTGCCTGCAGCGCTCCTGCATCCCCAGGAGCCGCCGGGGGTGACCGAGAGCATCCTTCCGCTTCAGAGGAGACAAGGAAAGTGCTGGGAGAATGTTACGGCTTTTGTAAAATGAGCAGCAGGCTGGGGGCGAAGGGAAGGACCCAGGGCCCCCACCCATCCTCAGGCCCTTGCGTGTGACACGCCGTGGCTTTGGGGACAACCCTTCTCGATCCTGGGTGGGATCCCGGGGACAGCCCGCGTCGCAGCATCCGCCGGGGAATCGCCTCGGGGGGGAGCGGAGCATGCCCGCACCCTGCGTTCAGCGCACGCCTTTGCTGGAATTTTCTGCCAGCATCCCGTCATCCGCCTGTGGCATCGCCAGCTGCTGCGTGGGTCCCTTCGGCCACGGTCGCGCTCGGGCACCAGCCGGTGCTCCGCGTCCCCACAGCTCCAGGAAACGTAAAAATACCCGCGACCAAATTCCACTCGGTGAGTCTTGGTATCGTGAAGCACATTCGCTCCACAATTATAGCCCAGGCTAATGCTGTTTGGAATGATTAAATTCACATGACAAATGTAGTCGCATTAATTTTATTTATCTTGAGTGGGTTAACAGGAACTAGCAATGGAAAAAGTAATTATTTCCCTTCTAGGGTGCTGGATTGCTGATTTGGAAACCTCTCCGAGACATATTCCTTAAATGTGGAATAGCAGCATGTGAAATGCATGAGGAGCTAATACAGTGCATAAAAATGAACATAATTTCTGAAAAATGGAATTAATGAGGCAATGAGACTGTTTTAATGAGCACAAGGTCTGCAGTAAATGTCACTGTTCCCATGTCTTTATTGTAAATTATAATGTGTGTTTTTCGCAAACCCTGCCCGGACGCGCGCCGGGGGGAAGCTGCTGGAAGGGACCGAGCTCCGCCGGCGGGGTCCGGGCGTTGCGGGGAGGACGCACCGCTCCTCTCCTGCTTGGCACGAGTGATGCCTTATTGACATTGCCCTTTTTCCCCCCACCCCCGGCTGGGCGAACAGAAGTGTTTCGTGGTGGTTTTGGCCGGGAGCGGGGCCGAGAGCAAACAGCCCGCGTCCACGGCAGCTCCTGCCCGCCGTGCCGCGTCTGCCGCGGCGCCCACGAGAGGGACGGGGCATCGATCTGCCACGCAAATATTAGCCAGGTCACCCTGCGACTCCGGCGGAGGGCTGGTTTGATCAAAAGCTCACGCAACTGTGTAATTTCTCTTGTTAAATAAGGCAGGTGGATGGCCAGGGAAATAACAGCTCGGGGCTGAGCTTCCCTGCTTCGAAGAAAAGCCGTGACGTTGGTACCGCTGAATTAAGCAGCAGCACCGGGTCCCACGTGCTTGGAGCCAGGGATGAACGAAATCCTTCTGAAAACCGATTCATCATCCGAAGTTATTGCACGTTGTCTTTGTAACTTTATCCCCGCGCGTCAGCGCTGCTGGGAAGGTTTGCGGAAAGTGGCTCTCCCAGGCAGGGACAGCCGGGATTTAATCCAGGCGTTATCTCCCAGGGATGTGCATGGGGCCAGCGAGAGCCGGTGGCCAAGGGCAGGATCTTCCGCTTTGCTCTTTTAACCTCTCAGGGAAGCTGCAGCAAACCCCCACCCAAGCCCCCACCCCGCTGCCCGCAGCCATCTCCCCTGTGTCAGGGGCTGCAGGAGGCTCCCAGCAGGGAACAGCCCGTGGGAGCGCGCGGGGAGGTAAACAGGGATGTTTCCTCTGCCTTCTGGAAATGAGGGCTGTCCTTCCCCTGACGTGGCTGCGGAACGCATATAGACACAACGCTCTCAAAGCTGGCGGGTGGCCCGACACCGTGGTGAAGGGCACCACGAGAGGGTGACGTTTCCTGTTGGCTGTGCAGGATGAGAAGCATCACCTCTGCCTCCCCCAGCCCCGGCACCTGGTTAGCTAATTAATCTCCATGAAATAGATCCCTGCGGATCGCCTGACAGCCACCCCCGGCGTGTTTCAGGTTACGGCAGCCCTCCTGGTGCTGCCGGAGAGGGTGACCCCGGTGTGATCCCATCGGTGTGATCCCACCCCCGGCTGTGTGGCTGGGGGCCGTGATGCAGAGGAGCGAGCATCTTGCTTCATCAGAGGGCTGGAGCCCCTCTGCTGTGGGGACAGGCTGAGAGAGCTGGGGGGGTTCAGCCTGGAGGAGAGAAGGCTCCGGGGAGACCTTCCAGCCCCTTCCAGTCCCTAAAGGGGCTCCAGGAAAGCTGGGGAGGGACTCTGGAGCAGGGAGGGGAGCCATGGGACTAGGGGGAGCGGGCTTAAACTGGAAGAGGGGAGATTTATGTTAGGTATCAGGAAGAAATTCTTGGCTGTGAGGGCGGTGAGCCCCTGGCCCAGGTTGCCCAGAGAAGCTGTGGCTGCCCCATCCCTGGAGGGGTTCAAGGCCAGGTTGGACGGGGCTTGGAGCAACCTGGGCTGGTGGGAGGTGTCCCTGCCCAGGGCAGGGCGTGCCACTGGGGGGGCTTTAAGGTTCCTTCCCACCCAAACCATTCTATGATTCTATGATCTTACTGCTTGGAGCCCGTCGCAGCCTGAGCGGGTCCTGCTTTGGCCGGCAGCAGCTTGTCCCATGCCTGCCCCGTCCTGCAGCACCAGCCCTGCCACGCTCCCAGGCTGGGGACGTCCCTTCGAAAATCCCTGCAGAAAGCCCCTCTTGCAGCTCGCCTGTCGCTGTGTCCTGCCCCTGCCTTCAGCGCTGCCACCGGGCCGGCCGGGAGGGACGTGGTCCTCGCAGAGGTCTCACGTGCCCAGGATTCCTGCATGGATTGACGATGGCAAGAAGGGCCACGACCCCCCGTCACTGGTGGGGGCTGCGTGAAGGAGCCTCCCACGTCAGCATCACCTACAGATGCTTTATTGCTAGTAAACCCACCGTGATTTTCTAGGGAATAAGCCCCCGGCGTTTCAGACCCACGCCTTTCCAATGAAGACAAGGAAGTCGTCACGGCTTTTCTCAAGAAAACCGAAAAAAGTAATCGGTGATGGCAGAGGTGCCCGGGGGGGATGTCCCAGGCTCCCTGTGTGCCTAATCTGGCCAGAGGATCCAAGAGCTCCCCATCACCCAAAGAGCCGTAGCCGGTGCGGGCCATGCCAGCGCCGGGGGAAAGGCTCTGCTGGCACCAGCACCGGCACCCTCCAGGGCGAGGACCGGGGGAGGAGATGAGCCCCAGCACCGGGCGCAGGTCACCCGGGGCACAGCCTCTCCCAGGAGGCAGCTTTGTCCCGGGATGAGACATCTGAGCTCGCGGGGCTCCGCCGATCCCGCAGCTGAGGGCGTTTTGGGTATCAGTCCTTGTCAGCAGTGCTGGCGGCTAATTGCGAAGCCAGCGCCGGCGGGAGAATCATAGAATCACGGAATTACCTCCATTGGAAGGGACCTTTCGGATTATCAAGCCCAAGGAGAAGCTGGAGGCTCGCTGCTCCTCCCCCTGACGCCATGCACCCCGCTGCCTAAATGGGCCCGTATTCCTCAAATCCAGATGCCAGGTTTCTGGCAGGGATGACTGATGTGACGGGGATTATTGTTGAAGAGCTGGTGAGGCCCCCTCGGAGCCCTGGGCTCCATCCCCTGGCACTGGTACCCCCTGGAGGATGGGGACCGTGGGCCTGTGGGGGGTTGCCCAGGTGCTCTGCTGTGAGGCAGCCGCTGAACCGGGGCAGAAAATACAAAGAAAAAGACAGTTTTGCCCACAAATTTAAAAAAATATGTTCCAATATGGGCCTTTCCTTCTTTTGTACTGAGGTTTCCCTTCAGTTTAAAAAGCAGGAAAAGAAAAAAATAAGTACAAAGGCGGCCTCGAGGAGAAGGGGTTTTCCCATTTGTTTCCTCCTTTTCCATTCTTCCATGGAGGAAAGGGGAGAAAAAGGGTTCAAACCAAAGGAAATACTTTCGTTTCCTTGTAAGGTGCCCGGGAGGTGGCGGGGGTGGCCGGCAGGACCCCGGTCCCCATCCCTGCCCTGCTCCGGTCCCCCTGCCCGGGGCAGCCACGGCATCGCTGCAGGATGCGGCCGACGCAGCAGCGATGGGACCAGGAACATCCCGAATTTCCTGGGCTGGTCAGCGGGTGCGGAGCTGGCAGATCTGAAAAGGGCTTTTCAAAAATCAGGCTTTTTTAAACACAGAAGAGGCAAGAGCTCTGTGACCAGCGTCTCCTGGCGAACGGCTGCCTGTTTACAGACATGTAAATACAACTTCACAATTGCCATAAATCCTATTGTGCAATATTCTCTAGAACCAATTAGATTCTGACATCTGCTTAATGTTTAATTACTTTTTGATGAAGGAAATGGAAAAATTGACAAATAGTTTAATCCATCAAATGTCGGCCTTTTGTGAGTGTGTTTATATAAAGCTTACATGCCAACGTCTCTTAATTTTTCTCGCTGCTCTGGCAAGGATAAGGACAAATATTTATATTCCAGGCACACAAGATGGCTTTCATATTGTTTTCATGTTTAACTGATTTCAAATGAACTAAGATGGCTCTTAATGTGGTTACAAGAATTTGCCATTAATTTTCACTTAAAATTGGATCCAGCTTGCTACATGCCTGCAATATATTAAAGTTAATAACGATTTGTTTAGAAAAACGCGATGCTTACTGCTGGCTGATTGGCACACGCTCGCTTGGTGGAAACATCAGATTCCTATTATATTTAAATGATAATTAAGCTTGGAATATTACTCCTATTTCGGAGCGCTTAATGCAGAATATTTGCGTTAATGCTACGGAAAAGGGCAGCCCGGTGTCCCTCCATCACCTCCAAACCCTGGGAAACGCTCCTGCTTTTCCATGGAATGCTCGGGCTCATCTAGGCGAAACTCGGGCCGGTCCCTTCTGCTGGCTGAGCATCCCCCCGGCCTGGGCGGCTGCACCGGGATGGATTTGCCTTTCCCCCCTGGCCTCTGCCACTTTTGGGAAAGGCGTGGGAGAAGGAAAGCAGCCCAGCTCCCCGATACTTCACTTACACATTTAATAAAAGGAATAAAATATCAGAAACGCAGGAGAACCTTTAATAATTCAGCAACGTCGAGTTGTTTCATTACCTTAATATTTGCAAAAATTGCCAGCAGCTCTTGACACCTTTTCTCTCTCAGGATCTGAGCCGAAAAAGCCACGAGGAAGTACGCTATATTCACCTGCCCTCATTATGCTAATCACAGCATCGCAAGGCTTGCCTGTAAGTGCCCGCGCTCCCTGTGATGGAAAAAGGAGCGCAGCGCAATAAATTTGACCTAGAATAGTTGTTGGGAAGAGAAAAATGCGTAAAGCATGAGAAACCCACTGATCTTCCTCATAGCATCTTTGAAAGCGCTGTTATTAACTGACAATAAATCTAACAAACTTTATAATTAGGTTACTTCTTTCCTTTGAACTCCCATTGCCAGAGCCATTAGCTAGTGCAGCGCTGTGATTTATAAGCGAGAAGCAGCACTAAGTTCGTCAGTTTATCGGCTTTTATTTTAAAAGGCATTTGTTTTCCCGTCTCCGAGGAAAGCCTGCTGCTCCCTGAAGCTTTGTTGGAAGTCGTAACGTGTCAGGTTGTTTTCTTTTCTCTCCCTGCCGAGACTGCCAGCCAGCATCCCAATTAGCCCCAGCGGTGATGATTTCTGGGGTGCGGGGAGTTGTCCGCTGGGAGCCGGATGGGGAAGGAGCAGGTTCCTTCCACCTCGGCCACCAAAGGGGCTGCGGACACTCACAACCCACGGTCGCGCCGGGGCTGACAGCCACGGGGTGGAAGGAGTTGGGAAATTTCCCCCTGTTTTAAGGATGTGTTTGTATTTTGAGCCGGGACCCTGCGGGAAACGGGAAAGGAGAACTGGTGACGGGGCTGCCAAAACCTTTTTCACATTGATCCCGTGAATTTCCAAGTTGCCTGATGGCTCGCAGGTAATTTAGTTTAATAATGAGCAAGCCCGCTGCCGCAGGACTGTGGGGCCGTCCCGTGCGTGCCTGCTGCGGGGTGCTTGCCCCGTCCCTGCGTGCCATCTCCCTGCTCTCTCCCCTCCCGACGGGTCCCCGCTGCCCCGTGACACCCCCCTCCCGCAGTCGGTCCCTGGATGAGGGGTGCACGGGGGGTGTGTCTGCCTGCACCCCCCTCCCCAAGGAGCTGCCGCCGCCTCCCCTCCCTGCCACCTTCCTCACCGACCCTCCCGCCTGCCATAGCCCAGCTTTCCTTGGGGCTACCGGCATCCTCGTATTTTTTCCACGCTAATTAAGGTTATTACTTGTGCTTGCGGGGAGCGATGAATGCTGCACTTGCTGCTCGCCGCAGCGGGCGCCGTGCGTGGGCCAGGCCGGCTCGGCCGCTTTTTGTTAACAGTCTCTTGAAATCAGCCATTTCCCTGCAGGCTTTTTTTGCTGTCAGGTCATTGCTTTAGAAAAAAAGCAAAACAAACCAAACCAAACCAAACAAACAAAAAAAACCCAACAAACCAACCACCTCTAGATGAAAAGGGTTCGATTTCCACAGCCACTCGGCGGGTTTTCCCACTGCCTGTGCTGACAGAAAGGGTTTTTTATTGTGCATCAATTACTTTCAAGTGAATGGGAGACATTATGTTATTAAATCCCACCCTGCCTCTCGAGGTGCTTTTAATTTGTATGTTTAGGTTCAAATTTCTTCGGGAGTGCCAAACCTTGTATTTGTTTTCCTTGAGCTATTTTCATTTAGGGTTTCGGTAACTGTCAAAGCCTGCAAGTTAATTGTAGCTCACAAGGTTATCTTTCAAAGCTAACTTATATTTCTGTCATGTGCTGGAGCCAGTCCTTGACTGCCTATCTTTATGATACTGTAGATTTTGACTCTTGTAATTATCCTTTGAGTTTAAGCTGATTATGTAGACTTTATAACCGATGTTTGTTTAATTTACCCACAGTGTGTTGTTTGTACAGTGGCTCCGAAAGTAAACACGAACCTGATTAAACATCTCTGCCTGCCACCAATGGCCGTTTTCCCAAAGATACACTAAAATAAACAGCGGAGGGGCTGCGGGAGGGAAGCGGTGTTGCTCGCTTGGCTCCTTGCGCTCGGCTGCGGCAGAGCCCCGGCCGCCCGACCGCACCAGAAAGAGCTGCTTTAAAAATCAGTGTTTTCTTAAGCCCAGTAAACCCAGCCTGAAAGCGTTCTCCTCTGCTGCGGGGCAGGGGTGCTCAGCGCTGAGGGGGGGACAACACAGCGCTGGCGCTGCCACGCTGGTGGCTGGCCGGGCGGTTCGGCAGCGCCGAGATGATGCCGATGCCGCCGAAGGAAACGGGGACTGTGGGGTCGGCACCGCCATGCGCGGTGACACCCCCAGCATCTCCCCGGGACAGCGAGGGGCTTGGGCTGCCCCTCTTCCCCCTGCGGGGCCCTGGTGCCACGCATGGCTGGAGTGACGCCAGTGGGGCGAGAGGGGACGCGTCTGTCTGTCCCCCGAGCGCCTGGCAGGACAGACGCCTCTGTCTGCACCCGCAGCGCCGGGATTAGAGCAGCGCTTCGCCACGCACCCAGCAGCGGTCCCGGGGCTGGCTCTGCCGCGGTGGGCTGGGTTTTTCAGGCATCCTTTTGTATTTACTCATTTCTTATTAGAAGTAATTAGCTCCTGGAGCGGCACGGCACATCACGCAGGCGTTTGAAGCTGAGGTGTTTCAGTAGCTCCCAGCCCTTGGACGGCTCCTCTGGAGGTAGGTGATGTGGACGGGGAGCCCCGGAGGTGACGGCGCGGGTCGGGTCCTGCCTGTGTCCCCCAAAGGGGCCAGGCGTGGGCACAACATCCCGCGGCTGCCGGCCCTGGCACCGGGCTGGGGGTCCCTCCGGGGGGGCCGAGGAAGGCTGCGGGGACGGGCACGGCGCCGGCTCAGTGGCCGCGGGGATGCTCTGCGAGTCACACATCACTAATGAATATTTTTCTTTTTATTAATCAGTGAGCTTTAAACTTACTCTTGAGCAACTCTGGCTTATTGCGTTATCTGGTCTCTGGCTGCAACAGACAGGTTAAAACGTGTGCATCTTATCTCGTGTTTTTTTTGTTGTTTGCTCTCCCAGCCCTGCCAGCGCAACGGAGAGCTGTGCTCGGAAATGCCGGTCGATCCAGGCGTGGAGGACCTGCTGCTCCCAAGGAAAAGGCAGCCGGAGAGGCAGAGGCATGTATGAGGTGCTGTGCACGGCCACCGGAGATACCGAGGGATGACGAATGCCCTGAGCTACCTGCAATGCCATGAGTGGGGCAGGAGAGCCGCAGACCAAGGCGTGGGGCCAAATCCTGCCCTGGGTCCGGCCAGGCAAAGGTGCTGCTGCAGGAGGTGGGCCGGGGTCTGCAAACTGGTCACGGACCTTAGGCAGCAGCTGTTGTATTAATGACACCTGTGGGTGCCTGCCACCCTGGGGAATAAACTGGGAAATTGCAGCTTTTCCACTCTAACTGGTTGCCCTGGGAGGACTGGAAGACAAAAGGCAGAGGCTGACCCCTGGGAACAGGAGCAGGGACCCTGGACAAGCCGTGCGAGAGGCTCCTGCAGGTTGACGTGGCTCCTAACGAAGGCGCAGGCTCCCAAAACTCCCCCTCTCGGGTGCCAGCTGCTTTGGTTTGGGAAAGGTGCGAAGCGGGGTGGCAGGCGGCCAGCATTCCTGCGGGCTCCTCTTCCTAGCGGGTTTAGACACATTGGAAAAAAACTCCTCGTTCGCACAGGCGCCGTGGGTGGTTTCCTCCACTCCCCCCCCGCCAGCCCTGGTCTCGCAGCACCGGCTGCTGCCGCTGCCTGGGGTCCCTGCTCTCGGTCCCAGCCCCGCTCCCGGTCCCAGCCCCGCTCTCGGCTCCTCCTGCCTCCCCCTCGCCCGCAGCAGAGCCGACTTGGCCTCTCGCTTGCAGAGGAAAACCTTCCTCCTCCTTTTCCCCCTGCTGCTACACGCACAGCTCCCTGACCCCCAACAATTTTAGGGATAAGTAATGCTGTTTTCCCACTTCAGCAGCTCCTCAGGGCCCGTTGGACCATCCTGCCGGTGCACACCTCCTTCTGGTCTCACTTCTGCCGGTTTTTTCCCCAAACTGGGCAGGTCCCTATTGCCCTGGAACATCCTAGGGCAGCTCTGCACCCACAGCCCTTCTCACCAAGGGGGTGCAGGGGCTGAGCCCCATGGCTCAGCATCACCGCTGCGGCCCCCGGCTCCGGGCATTGCCTGCTTGAGGAGGGAGAAAAATCTGCTTTTGCTCTTTTAATGACATTTTCTCATCTGCATAAAGACAGAAAAAAAAAAAAAAGCCAGCGTGGCTTTCTGGGGACGGGGGCAGTCTGGATCCCTCTTGGCTGGCTCCATCGCCTTCAACGAGCGCTGACGGGCGGTGGGTGTCTGCGGGGTGGGGGGGTGGGAGAGGACCGGAGTTTTCTCTATGGGTCAGACCACCCCTGTGCGTGCTATACCCTGCTGGACACTGGGGACTGGTCAGACTGGAAAGGCAGGCAGGTGGAATGGTGGCCGAGGGTGGGCTGGGGTGTGCGTGGGCTGCCAGATGCAATCAGGGCAGAGGGGCAAAGACAGGGGGGCGTGCAGGAAGGGCTGATAACCCAGAGAGCGGGAGAAACTTTCACGTGGAAGCGCAAAAGCCTGGGGGTTAGAGGAAAGGGTCACGGGGAGAAAACTGCTTTTTCTCCTCTGCTGGAGATGGCCCTGTCAGCTCAGCCCGGGGCTGGCAGCCTCCCCGACGCCTCCGCTCCCTCCCGCGGGGAGAGTCCCAGCCGCTTCGCAGCACTTTCATCTCTGCGGATGGAAGGGTTTGAGGAGCACCAGAGAGCCGGCTCGGGTGACCCCAGGCTGTCTCACGGCTCTTATCGCCCCCTCTCCTCCCGCAGTGCGCACCTCCCATCCCCACCTGCCCCTGCAGCTCCCCGCCTGCCTCTGCCCGGCTCCAAACCGCTCTCACCCCATTAAAGGCCACGCTGCGCTCAGGGCAGGTGCTCCTCAACTGCAGCCTCGCTCAAAGCCAAGCTCCGCTGCCGTAACGGAGGCCTTTTATGTCGGTGTTTTTTTCCTCCTAGAGAAGGTTTGTAGAGGATTCCCTGAGCCAAGGTGAAAATTCTCTGCCAGGTCTCCTTGCTCAGCACCCGGGGAAATTCCTCTGGCCCTCGTTAGGATAGCACCTCTGGGCAGCCCTAATTACAGGGAGGGAGCTGGAAAGCGCGCAGATGTCATTAACCACCCTCGGGTTTGTTCTGGAGCCAAATAAAACGGCAAAGGTGGTAAGAGCTTCCCCGAGGCACAGCCCATCATCCAGGAGGGCTGAGCCGGGATGGCCCCGCATGCTCGGGCAGCTCTGGTGGCACGGGGGTCTCTGTGCCATCCCCGCCAGGGCTGGGGTCTTCACCCCACCAGCGACCCACTGCAGCCCTGGGGATGGGGAAGGGCGAGGAGATCTTTCAGAGCTCCTGGAGAAACCATTGCACGTGCCCATCCCCATCGCTCTGGCCCAGCCGCCTGGCCCCGGGCTGGCCTCCTGGCGGAATTACTCCAAGTCTGTGTTTCCAGCCTCTGCCCCGGGCTGACATCCTGAGCCAAAAGAGCCAAAAGAGATGCTGCGGTGTCAGCCGGCATATACCGAGATCTGTGTTTATTTATGGGGCCAGAGGAGGCCACAGAGATGCTGCATCAGAGGGCTGGAGCCCCTCTGCTGTGGGGACAGGCTGAGAGAGCTGGGGGGGTTCAGCCTGGAGAAGAGAAGGCTCCGGGGAGACCTTCCAGCCCCTTCCAGTCCCTCAAGGGGCTCCAGGAAAGCTGGGGAGGGACTCTGGAGCAGGGAGTGTAATGATAGGATGAGGGGGAACAGTTTTAAACCGAAAGAGGGGAGATTGAGGTGGGATATTGGGAAGAAATTCTTTGCTGTGAGGGGGGTGAGCCCCTGGCCCAGGTTGCCCAGAGAAGCTGTGGCTGCCCCATCCCTGGAGGGGTTCAAGGCCAGGTTGGACGGGGCTTGGAGCAACCTGGGCTGGTGGGAGGTGTCCCTGCCCAGGGCAGGGGGTGCCACTGGGGGCTTTATGGTCCCTTCCAACCCGAACCAGTTTATGATTCTATGTGTCATAAAAATATTTGTGATGCATCCTTCTTGTTCCCCTTCCTTTTTATGGAAAGCGCTGGATTCTCAGCCCTCTGTTGATCAAAGCCTTTTGCGGGGCAGGTTCCCCACCCGACCGGCGGTGGGGACTGGACTGGCGCAGGGTCAAGTGCTCGGGGCTCAGCCCATGCTCACCTGGGTGCTGAGCTCTAAAAATCACTGCGTTTGCTGCAGAGGGCTGCAGAGTCCTGCCCCGGGGCTGGGAACATCACAGGCAGCGCTTCCTTTTCTTCCTCTGGTTTTTTAATTGCTCTTTAGCCTTTGTTCGTGTATTTTCGGTGGTGTGTGTCCTCACGTACGGCTGGGGGCAGAGAGGGAAGCTGCCTGGTGCCAATGTGCCCTCCCCTGCTGTGGGGGTGGATTCTTTCCCAGCAAATTGCTATTAGCCTCTAAGGGTAAAAAAAAAAAACCAAAACAACCCCCCAGCGGGCTGCGAGGCACCCGGGAGATGGTGTTTTTCAGGAAAATATCGAGAAGCGAGAATGCACTCAGGCTGCCGGAAAAGGCCCAGCGCCTCTTGGTTTTAAAAGCTTGATGGGCTTTCAGCTCTCCTGCGCCCGCAGCAGCACGGCGAGCGCCTCTCTCCTCAAACCGGGGACTGCGATGGATGCTCCGCAATATCCACGGGGTTTGTTTTTTTTTTTCTCTTTCCTCTCTCTCTCCACTGGAGACCCACAATCTCCAAGAAACAAATCAAGCTCCCCTCGGTTTTAAAAGCCCTAAAACATATGAAGCCTTATCAGCCAGCCCCTTCCCTTATGGGATATATATATATATGCAATTCCCAACCTGCACTAAATCAATATCTCTCCACAGATGGATAGAGAGATAAATTTTAAAGAATAAGCTTAATTTTATTACTGTGTTCTGAGTGGCCATTGCGTGACAGCGCAGCGCTGGATTGACAAGGGTTTGATGTCGGGTAATAGCACATCAGCAGGCCCCCGGTCCTTTGATGTATTATAATAGCGCATCATCAGAACAATGGCGGTTTGATATATTGTATTAGAACGTAATCAGAGTGATGGGGCTTTGATATATTATGTAAGTACATCATCAGAGCGGTGGTGCCGTGACATATTACCTTAGAGCCCTGTCAGAGCCGCCGCACTTTAATGGATTTCAATAATACATCACTGGGGCGGGGGTCCCTCAGAGCCGCCGTGCCGGCAGCCGCGGTGGCCGCTCCGCTCGCTGCAGGACATCCCGGCCTCCGAAAAACCTGAGCGGTTCCCGCGGCAGCCGGAGCTTTCTGAAGAAGGTCCAAGGAGGAAACACCGGGGGGTGTCGGGGGTGAGCACAGCCCCGTCTCCGTGGGGCGGCTGTGGGGCTCAGGGACCCCAGCGTGGAGAAGTCCCCCGTGCACAGCCCGGGGCGGGGAGAGGGGTGTCCCTGAGCTGGTTGGGGCTGTGCTGGGGACGGGGCTTGGGGCGTGCTGGGTCAGATTGTCAGGTTTTCTGGGTGTCAGTTTTTCCGGTTGCCAGATTTTCACGGTTTTCCTGTTAGAGCCGCCGGCACACCCGGTCTTCGCATCAGCGATGGTGGCTGAGGGCCGGGACACGTGGTCACACCATGGTCCTGACGCCACCACCTTCACCGCACCGTACCAAACTTCAGGTCTCGTCTTCTGAGCTGTGAAAGGGAAGGGGATTTCCAAAGGGATGAGCTGGAGCTGGCAGAGCGCGCTGGCAGCGAGCAGGGCTGTGCTCAGCTGGAGAAGATCCCTGCCTTTCCCTTCCTTCAGCCATTCCCTGCTCACGCACGAAAAGGTATGGAACGATATAACTGCTGCATAGCGGATAAAAACCACTTAATTTAGCGTCTCTGGGGCTGGGACGTCCCGTAGCCCTTCCGCATCTTTTTGGGTGGAAGGAGAAAAGCAGCGCGGGTAAGTAGGAAAAATAATAAGGAATTCCAGAAATTTCAGCTTATGCATGCTGAGGTTTCCCAGAAGCGCTCGTCAACGTGACACCCGGGTTGAATGTTTTCTTGTTTCAGGCTTTTTGTTGATTGGGTTTTCTTGCTTTGGGGCCAAGCAGTCATTTGCACCGGCCTAACAACGTGCCTTGTTTTCTTCTCCTCTTCACTTCAACAAAAAAAGCCATCAAAAATGAGTCTCAGGTGAAACTTCTTCTCCGCTGAAATGGATACATTTCGTATCTCTGAAACAGAGACGCTCCACCATGCTGGAGCTTTTTTATTTCTTTTTAAATTACGTTGGCTGCATCTGAACGTATTTCAGAACAAGAGAAGAGCCGTTCTACTTAAGAAATGCCACAACAAAAATTTTCAGCTTTCCGAACTCTCTTCCGATGGGATGTGGATGGGGCTGAGCGTTGCTGACGGGCTTCCTGAGACCTTTTCCGGGCCCGAGAAATAGACGTCTGACCCAAAAATGAATTCAGAAACAGAGAAGAAGGAGGCAACGCAGGAGACTGCCAAAAGGGAGCTCTTGGAAGTAGAGAACAGCGCTAATATTTGGGGAAATTGAAATTCCAGCCCTGAAATTGCCTATCATTTATCATCCCCAACCACCTTACAAAGTAAGAAAAACAGGCATTAAGCCTTATTGCTTTTTAAATACTTATGATCTCAGGGAAAAGCCATCTAATCTGCTTCCTTCGATACGTATTCCACGCAAACGTCCGAGAGTGTAACGGTAAGGTTCGTGTCCCTATGTGCATTGACACACACGAAGAAAGGCTGTCAGGCCGCTGCTGAGATGCTCAGATGATAAACGCCATCGCCGGGGCTCGGGGGCTGCCGTCCCCTCCCTGCAGCCCCCCTGCTGTGGGGACGGCACCATCTCTGAAACCAGACCCAGACCAGGACGCCTTATTCTTTTCTGCAATAGAGAGTTCAAATCTGTTCCTTTACGGGCTGGGAGTGAACGAAAATTTGGGCAGCCGCCCCAGGCACCAGGGCAGAGCCCGGAAGAGGCCGTGAATTTCCAGGCTCAGGCCCTTCCAAGCCCAGAAAAGCGAGATTTGCCCTCAAAGCAAGGAGAAGGTTTTGCTGCCGCTAGAGCATCTCACTGGATAGTCGTTTTCTGATTCAAAGGCTGGTGAGCTCCTGAGCATCTCTCTCCATGAGCTGCTCCTCTGACCCCCCCCGCCATGGCCAGGGGTTTTTGCAGCTCCGTGCCCCGAGACCTGCACGTCTTCAAGGGTCAGACCCCAAAATTTGCCGGTCTTACCCCTGGGAGCAATGCTGCGTGCTCCGAGGGGTTTTCCTCCCCGCTGCTGAGGTCCCTGGGGACGCTCTTTCCCCAATGCTCTTTCCCCGCCATGGCGCCAACCACTCTTAGAATTTTCTCAGGCGGGAGATCGCGGGTGTTGGGGGGTACCAGGCATGGTAAATGTTCTCAGGGATGGCACGCAAAGCCACCTAGCGCAGGTACCTCTGTAATCGTGATGTGCTGCTCGGCAGCCATGTCCCTTGCACGGCCACCTCCGGTGCCAACGCGGGTGCCCGCAGCCATCCGGCCCTGCCGCCACCTCCCGCGGGGGCTCTGTGGCGCTGGGCACCACGTGCCTCACTTTGCGCCTTTTGGTTGATTAGCTTAAAATGGAAGCAGAAAAAGCCCCAAACCCTGTTGGGCAGCATGGGGTGGGCTATAGGGGTGTCTTGGACCCGCACAACGCCCCGAGCTGCCTCCTGGTGCCCGGTTCTCCTGCTTCCCATGGGATTGGGGGATGCGGTCCCTTGCCTGAGCATCAGCAGGGATGGGGGGAGCAAGGCTTGCTGCAAAAGCAGCTCTGCAGGGCTGTTGTCACCATCACCGTCCTCTCCAGGGGATGTGTGGGGATGCTCGGTGTCCAAACAGCATCGGTCGGTTGGTGTCACCTCCCGAAGCACCAACGGGACCCACCAGCGCCCCTGCAAAGTGCAGGTCTCATTGGGGTTTGCGTGCGGAGCAGATGGCTTCTCCCCACGCTGCTCCCGCCGCCGGGGGGGACTGGGGTCCCCCTGGGGAGGGCAGATCTCCTCCTCCTCCACGGGAAGCGTTTCGGAGGCTTGGTCGTACATCAACACCTCCCGCTCCAGAGGAAACGTCGGAGTTTACCTGCTAATGGTCAACCACAAGGCAAAAAAGGGAAAAAAAAAAAAAAAAAAAAGGAAGCAAACAAACAAACCAACCAACCCTCGAATGATAGGGGAACATAAATTATCCAGAACTGGCAAGAAATGAAAGTGTTGCATGGTCCCCTGACAGCAATGGGATGAATAACTGATGATGATTAGTTAAATCATAACATTGCTCATGCCATGCATAAATGATGAGCCAACTGCTTGTGATGCCCTGATGAGATGCAGCGTTCTTAGCTTTCTATCATTCCCACTTTGTAGCCCCAAAGAAACTACCACATTTCTGCATTTTTGTGTTATCTGGCACATCAAGCAATGCGACAATGAATATATATTGACCTTATTATAGCAGCCGGCTGCTTGTGCCAGAAGCAACCAGGCATACTTTGCACAAATTAAAGCTGTCAGCATGTAATTTATGGTTCATTGCAAAAGAGGAACAGAACTCTGAGGGGAACATTGTGGTTTGGGAAGCAGGTAGGTAGGCAGATGAATTGCATGATAAAATATCTTGCTAATGATGTGATGTTAAAGCTGAAGTGTCATTTTCATTCTGTTTTGCACATTTTTTTAGTTATTTCTTGCTCGAGATGATTTTCCCCTTTCCACAGTTGGGTGTTGGTGGTTTTTTTTCTTTTTTTTTTCTTTTTTTTTTCTTTTTTTTTTTTTTCCTTTTCTTTCCAAAAGCTAAATTACTGGTTATACCTGAAAAGGATGAAGTAGGTGTGATAATTTGTGAGCAGACAGCCGTTGTCTGAAGACAATGTGGTGGCACCCCGAGCGATGTTAGAGCCCCGCAACAGGGAGTCGTCCTACGGGCGCAGCCAACAGCCTTGACACGGGGGCTGGGGTGGGGATGATGAAAGTTTTGCTCTTTTTTTTTTGTTCAGACGAGGGAACAGTCTTAAGGAGAAATAAAATAACGAAATCTATCTGTGCGCCTTCGCTCCTGTTCACACACACACACGCACACGCACGGCGTCAAAATCGTACAGCAAGAAGGATGCTCGACGCCGCAGACGGCAGCCTCGGCGCCCACCGACTGCCGGCATCCCTCAGTTTCATGGATGCTGGGTCTTTCCTGCCTTTTTTTTTTTTAATTTTCCCGATCGCTCAGCAGCTGAAGGAAAAGGAAAGGGGGAAACAAAGGGGAAAAAAAAATATAATTCAGAGAAACAGGTGGGGGAGATGGGTTTGCGTGGGATTATGTCGCCTTCGATAATGCACGGAAGCGCGGGAGCAGGGAACGTGAGAGCCAAGCGAGGAAAGGCCGGGGGAGGCTGGAGGAAATGGGGATTTACAGCCTGCCGTGCCGGAGAGCTCTCTTTAGTCCAATAAATAAATGATAAAATAATTAAATTCTGAAATAAAACGTCACTGAATTATTTAACTGCTCACCTAGGAATAGCTGTGACTCAGCCGGGCGAGCCCTGTTGTTCTGCTGCGGGTGCCAAAACCAACACACGACGCAGCGAAGGGCTCTCGGCACGGGGTGAGCTGGGGGGGGACGGCCGGCCCCCCGTGGGACGGGGGCTGAGGTCGGGAAATCCGGGGTTTGCTCCACCTTGGAGCCGGCCCAAGGTGGCTCCAGCAGTTCGGCATGGCGGGGAGGCGAGGAACGGTCCTTGCCCAGGCGGAGTGGGCTGTGCTGGGGGCTGGGGGAGCAGGAGATGGCTCTGGCGTGGGGACCCCGCTGGGTGCCACCGGGTCCCCAAGGGGTGCGAGCCCCGGTACCGTCATGCTCCTCCGCGCCCACGCTCGCAGCCGGTTTGCTGCTGCATCTGGCATGAATTTGGGGTGTCAGGCCCCTTGAAACGGCAGAAAATTGTTCTGCCGGTGTTTTGGAAAGCACGAGCGTGTGTTTGCGTTTCACAGAGCAAGGCGGACTCGCCATGCGGGGTGCGATGGGGCAAACCCAGCCCCGCAGCCCCGGGCACGTCCCCTCCCCGGCCACGCTCCATCCCTGCTCCTGCTGCGGACAAGGCGGCTTGGCAGAGCACCCCTCAGGCGGGATGCGCTCTGGAATACCGGCGTTATTTTCCCGGATCTTGGCGATTTTCCTGGCTGACACGCTCTCCCGGGTGGGCTCCGCGCCTGGCACTCATGGGGGATATTTCATCGGACACGGCGAGGGGAGGCTGGGCCATGCTGCCACGGTCACCGCGCGTCCCGCGTGGGGCGATGCGGAGGCAGCGGCGGGGTCGAGGCATCGTTGCCGATCTGGGGTGATGACTCTGCGAGGCGCAGGAGGTCCGGCCAATGTCACCGTATTTCGAGAGCGGTGACACGGCAGCGGGAGGCACGGCAGGGCGAGGAGGCACAGCGCGGCAGGGCCGTGGCAGCCGGAGCGGCATGGGGAGGCACTCGTCTGCCCGAGGACAGCCTGCCTGCCTTGGTCGGTTTGAGTCCCGGCTCTCCAGCATCAATCAAAGGTAAACTGAGTCTGAGCGCTGGCTAACGCCTCCCTCAGAGCCGTCCTGCCGAGCTGGGAGGGTTTCCTCAGGAGCTCTTGGGATGTGCTAAACTGCAGAAGATGCAGGAAACCCGCAGGCAGGCATCAATGATCACCGACATTGATTTTTGCCTCTTTGGACACTTTAGTTACTCCATCTGGGTGCGCGGCTCGTTAATCCAGCTGCTCTGCCTGTGACAGGACACGGCACCGCTGTACCTGGTGTTAACTGGAAGATGACTGCAGCCAGGGCTTGGCCATGTCACGCCGGTTCCTGCTTGCTTCTGCCTCGCCGTGCTGCTGCAGCGGGTCCACGCGCACCCATGCGGTGCCATCGCCCGCCACGTGTGCGCCAGGGCTGGCACCCCCGGGGACCTGGCAGCACCCGGCAGCTGCCGACCAGGAAAGGTTGGAAGACGCTCATGTGGCCCAGCTGGGAGAGCCCGGCTCGTGTCCGTCCCTCACTGGAGACCGTGCTGGAGCTGCCCGTGTCTGCTGGGTGATCACAGGGTCATGGAATCATAGGATTGTCGGAGTTGGAAGGGACCTTTCAGATCATCGAGTGCAACCATCAACCCAACGCTGCCAAACCCACCACTAACGCGTGTCCCTCAGCACCACGTCTACAGTCTTTTAAATCCCTCGGGGGATGGCGACTCCACCACTTCCCCGGGCAGCCTGTTCCAAGGCTTGACAACCCTTTCGGTGAAGACATTTTTCCTAATATCCATCCTAAACCTCCCCTGGCGCAACTTAAGGCCGTTTCCTCTTGTCCCATCACCTGTTCCCCAGGAGAAGAGCCTGACCCCCCCTGGCTACCCCCTCCTTTCAGGGAGCTGTAGAGAGCGAGAAGGTCTCCCCTCAGCCCCCTTTTCTCCAGGCTGAACCCCCCCAGCTCCCCCAGCCGCTCCTCACAGGACGTGTGCTCCAGACCCCTCACCAGCCCCATTGCCCTTCTCTGGACACGCTCCAGCACCTCAGTGTCTTTCTTGTGGTGAGGGGCCCAAAACTGGACACAGCCCTCGAGGTGGGGCCTCACCAGTGCCCAGTACAGGGGGACCATCATTGCCCCAGTCCTGCTGGCCACACTATTGCTGATAAAAGCCAGGGTGCTGTTGGCCTTCTTGCCACCTGGGCACACTGCTGGCTCATATTCAGCCGGCTGCTGACCAACACCCCCAGGCCCTTTTCCACCACACAGCTCTCCAGCCGCTCTGCCCCCACCCACCCTGAGCACTCATGGGGTTGTTATGGGCCCCCGCGCCCCGGGGGCTGGGAGGGGGACGTGGCTCTGCAGCCAGACGTGTGGTCCCATGACGGGACTGGGCGGTGATGCTCTCTGTGGTGTCGGCCCCTCCAGCCCCCCACCAGCCCTGCTGCCCTGAGGGCCATCAGAGGGTTCTCCTTCCTCGCAGGGAGCACATTTCTCGAGCAAGCGTGCGAGTGGCCCTTCAATACAGCACTGCATTGCCCG
Source organism: Chroicocephalus ridibundus (assembly GCF_963924245.1). NCBI lineage: Eukaryota > Metazoa > Chordata > Aves > Charadriiformes > Laridae > Chroicocephalus > Chroicocephalus ridibundus. The sequence goes on from NC_086292.1 coordinate 49,147,983, forward strand.
TGTCCATTCCATCGCCACTTCTCCAGCCACCAGTGACCTGGTGTGACCAGCCCAGCACCCATTCACCAGAGCTCGGCCCGGCGGGGATGGACAAGGATGGTGCTGCCGAACCAGACAGTCAAACCGCTTTTGAGAAAGGGGGAAAAAAAAGTTTTTAAAATAAAAAAACAAGTTGAAGTTGGCTCGGTGCTGGCACTGCCTTTGAACCAAATGTCTCGCTGCAGCCAGTGACAGCTCCGCAACACGAGTGGTGGCAGCATTCGCGAACTATTAGTGTTAAATTATTCCAACAAAAGCAGGCCTTGATGTTGTGTTGAAGTTGATAACTTGAGGATGTGTTTGAAAAGGATAAAAGCTTTGCCTTCAAAGGCTGGCTCCTCTTTTTTATGAGACACACTGCTGAGCGAATTAACCATTTCTGTAATGAATGCATCATTCTCGAGGCTAATTAGCAAGCATTGGGGCTCACGATTTGGTAACTGTACCTTAAAAAAAAAAAAAAAGAAGAAAAGGTTTAGCTGTTTTCCCGACATCCAGTGTCACGTCCCGAATGCCGCCGTGCTGCCTGCGTTTGCTGCGGGCGCGGGCAGGAGCTGCGGTTCCCCAGCGGAGCGGGCGCAGGTGAGGCCGTTCACCGGAGATTTGGGGTGACTGAAGCAGTTGATGCCGGAGGTGCCAGCGCTCACATGCCCGATGACGCGTGCTCCTGCTCTCCTCCCCAGGAGTAAAGCTGCAATCTCTTTCCAAGAACGTTATCCATCACAGGGGTTTGTCTCCCCCCTCGTCCGTGCGTGGCTGTACGTCCTGCCGTGGTGTGAGCAGCCAGCCTCTTACAGGTCCCAGGCCATGGGCACGGCAGCTAACGAAGGGGTAATTAGCCATCACCGCCCGCACCGCGTGCTCAGGGCCAGGAGAGAGGCTGCAATCCTGCAGCAGAGATATTGAGCGGGGAGAGATGTGGGAGGAGGGAGGTGAATCACAAAGTTTAAAGCTTCAGCCCCAAGATGGGACCGGGATTAGAAGGAAACTCATCTCATGCTGCGGGAGCTGCTCTGGTGGAGGGATGGAGCTGGGAGAGCATTGCATGGAGCATGGGTTTCCCTGCACCACCTGCGGTGCATCACCATCACCATCACATCACCACCACCATCACCATCACATCACCACCACCACCACCACCACCACCACCACCACCATCACCACCACCACCATCACCACCATCACCACCATCACCATCACCACCATCACCACCATCACCATCACCATCACCATCACCACCACCACCACCACCACCATCCCCATCACCTGCAGAGGGGGTGTGTTAGCACACACTTATATCCCAGCACCGCAGAGTGGATTATAGGGCTATAATCCAAGGGAAAAAAAATACTTTTTTCCCCAGGTCCATGAGGTCTGATGGAAGCTGAGTGTGGGAGCACTGGGTTGTCCCCCACCTTGTGGTCATGCAGCCTTAAACCGCCCCCCTTCTGCCTCCCAGCCCTGCAGGCTTGCCAGGGCGAGATCCTGGCATCTCGAAACGTGGATCCCCCAAAACGCATCCAGCCAGGTGCGGTGAGGGGTACCACTTGGGGGAGGACCAACAGCCACCCCTTGTCATCACACCGGTCCCCCGGGTGATGCTGGCCCCGTGCCACCAGCAAGAAAACCATTCTGGCGAGCAGCAGCGCCGGGGCTGGGTTTGTGCCATCTGACATTGAGCCGGGGCTAAATTTGTCCGGTTCACACTTGGGCAGAGTGACAGCCGCGAGGAGAGAGAAGTGCCTTCCATTTTCAGTGCAATAAAGATATGACGGGGGAGGGAAAAAAAAAAAAGTTTCCTGGTGGATTAGCACCCTTGAGGTGCTTGAAGCTGTCACTTACAATATGCAAGATCCATTGCTTGACCTCTGCCGTGTGCCAGGGGATGGGGGGGGAAAGAAAGAGAAAAGAAAAAAGCCTTTTACAGGATCCCTTTTGCAAACACGTGACAGTCCACAAATCAAGCCCGTAACACGCAGAACTTACCCAGTAATTAGTTTTATAAACATGCAATTCAGTTGATGTAACAAAAGCTGTAATTTAAAATTTGACACCATCTCCCTTTGCCGGGGGCCGGCGGGAGGGAGGTTATTAATAGCAGGAGTAAGAGTTTGTATTTTTCTTCTCCGTGGCACTTGGGAGGGGGGCAAATGACCTCAGTGTGAAGAAACTTTATTTTCTACTGCCTCTTGATTTATGTGGGGAATCTGTTGCATGATTAGCGCCTATCATCAATAACCAGGCGGCGCGGGCTGACAGCTGCTGAGTGGAATGAAGAAACCCTGTGAAGCAAATAGCTACAAATTTCCCTGACAGCCCTGGTTCGATTACATGGCGTCAGCTGCCAAAACACCAGTTATTACAGGCACGGAGTGCCATGAATAGCTGAGCAGAAAGGAGCACGGGCAGCGGTGACACGGGGTGGGATGTTAACACCCCCCGGCGCTCCTTTCCCTCCGCGAGGGCATTTGGGGATCATTTATTTACAGGCTCGGTGTGTGCCAGCGCCTGGACCTGCTATTTGTGCCGATGCTGAGGGATCACCTCTGCCAAGGCAAACGGATGCGGGAGCAGCAGTGGGGTTTTTTTCCCCCCTCCCCGCCAGGGATATCAACGCTAGAAATAAGTTTATAAGAAAATCTGTGCCCTGGCTTTCCACGTGAACCCTTTCTGAGGGTTTGCCAGCACACATATTCTTAGGAAATACTTGAAGGCATTACAGAAATAAAGGCAGGACTCGCTGCTTGCCCGCAGCATTGATTTCTGCAGTCAGAGCGCTGCGAAGGGGGGGTAAGGGAGTGCGGTGGGACTGTGCACCCTTGGGCTTCATGGCAAGCACTAGCCCCATACCTGTGGCCACCCGCTGCTTCATCCAGCCCTGGGCATGGTCACCCAAGGCTTTGCTCGTGAACCGGGCTGCTGGCAAAAACGGCTCAGGAAATAATTATAAATTTTAAGCAAATGTCGGAAAACCATCATGAAAAGCGTGAGCGTGCAAACTGCAGCCTTCGCCGGCACAAAACGCGATCGCAGCGTTACAGGCACCGAATGGGGGAGTCGTAGCGTTCCCTGAGGCCGGCACAGCCCGGCCAGGCTGAGCAATATATATACTCAAATATAACTCAAATATATACTCAAATATAACCTGCTTAGTGCTCGCGGGGAGCTGTTTGCAACCAATGCCAGGTACCAAGCGTCATTCCCAAAAACGAGAGAGGCAGCAGTTCTGAACGACGGGTAAATCTGAGAAACATTCGTCTGCTGGCGGCGCTTCCACGTGGGAACGGGGGTAATGCCGAGTACACCGCTTACTGGAAATTATTCAGCCCGCACCACTTCATGGCTATGCCCCTGGCACACAGAGGATCTCACCTCCTTGCTTTAATTATGGGTTTTTTTCCATCGCGGAGAGCAGTGGGATGGTGCAGAGCCCGCTGCAGCACCAGCCGCGCGCGTCCCTTCCCCAGATTTTGGAGGGGGCAGTTGCAGCGTGAGGAGAAAGGAAACATTTAGTAAAATGAGGAGGAATTTGGCATTTTTCACAGGAAACACTCCCCGTGACACGTTCTGCTTCCCAGCAGCCGGGGGGAGGCTCAGCCCCGCCGAGCTCCGCAGCATCCCAGCCCCGGGCACCGTGGACTTGGGGCGTGCAGTTTTGGCGAGGACAGCCTGCAACCGCCCCGCACCCAGCATTTGCCGTTCCCTGGCTCCTTTCTGCTATTTTCCATCTTGAAAATAACACCTTTGAAGTCAGTCACCCTTCGCTCACCCCAAGGTCGCAATGGGGAGATGGGACCCAGCGGGCAGACCCCCGGGATGGGGCTGGCTGGAAGATGCATGGCCTGAGGTTTTCTATAGGAAAAGATTTTTTCCCAGAGATGGGCATGTTTTGAATTTAGGCTTTCATGTCAAGTTGTGTGCCAGTGTTAGTATTTAATTTTGGTTTGATGGGGGTTTTTTTCTGTTTGTTTGTTTGTTTGTTTGTTTTTTTCCAAGCTGCAGAGCACGTCCTGGCCAGAGTGCTTCTGGTGAAATCTGGTTTTCATCTGCCCGTGGCATGTCCAAGCAGGGGAATGCCTCTCCCGGGATGACGTTTCAAACTGAAGGAGGGTAGGTTTGGATTGGGTATTAGGAAGAAGTTCTTTGCTGTGAGGGCGGTGAGCCCCTGGCCCAGGTTGCCCAGAGAAGCTGTGGCTGCCCCATCCCTGGAGGGGTTCAAGGCCAGGTTGGACGGGGCTTGGAGCAACCTGGGCTGGTGGGAGGTGTCCCTGCCCAGGGCAGGGGGTGCCACTGGATGATCTTTAAGGTCCCTTCCCACCCAAACCATTCTGTGATTCTATGATTGTTCATGGGTATAAACCACCAGATTGGGATTCTCTTCTCTTCTCTTCTCTTCTCTTCTC